>NW_007728111.1:243971-245857 GCF_000696425.1 Galeopterus variegatus | reverse complement strand
GAGCAACACCGAGGGTTGCGATCCCGTTGCCGGTCCCGGTCCGGTACGGGGGCGACACTGAGGGTTGCGATCCGTTGCCGGACACGGAAAAAGACAAAAAAAAAAAAAGAATTAATATCCAGAATATTTAAAGAACTCCTAAAACTCAACAACAAAAAAACCAAACAACCCTAATTCAAAAATGGGCAAAGGACTTGAATAGACATCTCTCCAAAGAAGATATATAAACGGCCAATAAGTACATGAAAAGATGCTCAACATCACTAATCATTGGGGAATCACTGGCAAATCAAAACCACAGTGAGATACCATCACACACCCATTACGATAGCTACTATCAAAAAAACAGAAAATGAAAAGTGTTGGTGAGGATGTGGAGAAATTAGAATTCTTGTGCACTGACACCAAGCCAAGGGTTGAGATCCCCTTACCGGTCATCTTTTGAAAAAAAAAAAAAAGAATTCTTGTGCACTGTGGGTGGGAATGTAAAATGGTACAGACACTGTGGAAGACAATTTGTTTGTTCCTCAAAATATTAAAAACAGAATTACCATATGATCCAGTAATTCCACTTCTGGGTATGCCCCAAAGAACTGAAAACAGGGGCTAGAAGAAATATTTGCACACCCATATTCATGGCAGTATTATTCACAATAGCTAAAACATGGAAGCAGCCTAAATGTCCATCAATGGATGAATGGATCAGCAAACTTTAGTATATACACTGAATGGACTATCATTTAGCCTTAAAAAGGAAAAAAATCCTGACGTGCTGCAACACAGATGATCCTTAAGGACATTATGCTAAATGAAATAAGCCAGAAACAAAAAGGCAAATACTGTATAATTCCATTTGTATGAGGTACTTAGTAGTCAAAATCATAGAGACTGGGCCAGCCCAGTGGCGCACTGCTATAGTGCGCCGCTTGGGAGCGCGGCGGCGCTCCCGCCGAGGGTTCAGATCCCACATACAGACCGGCCGCTCACTGGCTGAGCAAGGTGCGGGCGCAACACCGGGGTTGCGATCCACTGCCGGTCACGAAAAAAGACAAAAAGGAAAAAAAAAAAATCATAGAGACAGAAAGTAGAATGGTGGTTGCCAGGAACTGTGGGGAGGAAAGAATGGGGAGTTTCAGTTTTACAAGATGAAAAGAGTTCTGCAGATGGATGGTGATGATGGTCGCATAATATTATGAACATATTTAATACCACTAAACTGTGCACTTAAAAATGGTTAAAATGGTAAATTGTATGTTATGTGTATTTTACCTCAATAAGAAAAAAATTGGAGTAAATAAATAAACATGCCTTGGCAATTAAATCCTTCAACATTTAAGAAAGAGACAAGGACAGGACAGTGGTACTCAAAATATTCTGGGACCAGAATCTAAGAAAAAAGAAAAGAAGAAACTAGTTGATACTCTGAAATCAGTAAGAACACACAAAATAACTCCCTTTTCTAAATAATTATCCATGGAGTTATACAGCTATAAATATTTATCCTATCATGCCTTTAAAAACTGATTTCTGGAAAAAACTCTATGCATCAGGAAAGCTTTTTTTTTAATATATCAAAAAAGAAAATTATCTTGTAATTATTACTATACAGTTTTTGTACTATCATAAAAGTATCTCATTATAAATTATAATAGAATTTTATCCTATAGGAACAAATGCTCTCTTATAGTAATCACATTGTATTGATATTACTTAAGTCATAATATAAAATAAAATTGCTCGCCACAATTCCAAGTCGCCTACCTTGCCAGTTTGTGCCCTGGAAAAAGAATTGACAGGGGGCCGGCCCAGTGGCGCACTGGATAAGTGCGCTGCTTGGGAAGCGCGGCGGCGCTCCCTCCCGCGGGGCCGGGTCCCCCCCACACACC
>NW_007728111.1:238820-243867 GCF_000696425.1 Galeopterus variegatus | reverse complement strand
AAAAAAAAAAAAAAAAAAAAAAAAAAAAAAAAAAAAAAAAAAAAAAAAAAGAATTGACAGGGAACAGGTGAACTGGTTGCAGGAAGCAGGCAACAACCGGGGTCTGAGCCATGAGTGCTCCACGGGGCCCTGCAAAAGGTGCCCTGCCATGGCCTGCGGCAGCTGATATGCAAGCCTTGCTCAGCTTCCAAGCCCTAAGCCTGGCTGGGAATCCTTTTATTATTTCAATTTATTTTACTTCATGTAAAGGCACTTCCTGCTTCCCACTGGACTGCAGGGCTGTGTCTGCCCAGAGGTAGCACCCTTCTGCCATGCACACAAAGGCCCCATATGGGCTACGGCCAAAGTGTCAGAAGTCGAAGACAGATTACTCGCCAGAAGGGCTGTCTTCAGATAAAGGCAGAAGAAAGACGTTCATGTTATTCACATTTGAACTTGCCACTAAAAATCATACAAAAATCATGCACTTGGTCGGGCTTTGTGTTATCAGTGTCCTCAGGAGCCAGAGCTGTAGGATCGTGCTGGAAGCAGAACCCTGATGTGAAGAGGGCTTCCCACATTCACATGAACTCTCCACTTGGACGGGGTGCGCGATGGGCTCACAACACCTGAGTCCCCCTGGCATGAGTGTGTACGTTTTACGGAAGAGAAGGGAAACGCCGCTCCAAACCCTCTGTTCTCACTTTGTCTCTGACACAGCCGCTAGTGTCCCCGACACAGAGCTCTGCAGAATGGTAACTGAATAGAAAATAACTCATTTCCCCAGTTTACATAATGATAGAAGACTTAAATCTCCATAACTGAAGGTTAACCTGTCATTTTACTTGATATCAAAGCAAACATAAAGAAAAAAGGGGAAGGACACCTATGTAACAATGTAATCACTCCCGCCCCAGTGAAACAAGATTCACTTACCGGATAAAACTCAAGTGAACACCCAGGGACCGGTGTGACCCTGAGCAGTCGATGCAAAGAAACACTCCATAGGTTATGCTTGCCCAGCTGGGGTTTTTGGCACCACAATCAAAACACACCTGAAAACAAAATTTTTTAATTTAGCTATTAATTAATTTATATTAGCCAAATGAGCCATCTTATAAGATACAGCACATGACTTAGGCTGAAAGCTGCTTAACATTTACAATTAAACAATTTAAAACTTGATTATTAGAAAATATCTCACCTAGGTTTTCTTAAACTCTCAAATTTCAATTTCTTTTATTACAATAAAATTATTATGTTATATATAACAATATTATATTAATATAATTGTATTAGTAAATGTTTTAATTATATAACATATTCTAGGTTATTAAGCACATATTGCAACACTACACATTGTGCATAATGGAGTTTAGGTTTGCATACCATCTCCAACGTTACTTACCCCTGAAGGAATCCTACCAGTCATTTAAATGAATGTTAGCCAGGGATGTTGCCCTGCTCAGCACACTCTAGCCCTTACCACCCCTGCAAGAGCTGTACACCAGATGGCAGGCACTTGTGCATATTTCTTCTGTCCCCAGCCAGAGAAGAAGGGTGTGGTAGCCAGACTCCAAGATGGCCCCAGTGATCCCCACCTCCTGGCATTCACACCATTGTGCAACCTCCACACTCACTTTACCATGTGGTCTGTGTGACCAATAGAATATGGCAGAAGTGACGGTATGTCACTTTAGAGATTGAGTTATAAAACACCTGCGGGTTCCTTTCTCTTTCTCTCTCCCCCGACCTTGGGTCACTAGCTCTGGGGAAGGCCAGCTGCCATGTCTTGAGGACACTCAGGAAGTCCTGTGGAGAGGCTCAAGTGGCAAGAAACTGAGGCCCTCAGTCCAACAGCCAGCGAGGAGTGGAGGCCCTCCAACCACTATGTGAGGGAGTTCACAGATGACTGCGGCCTCCTGAGGACCCTGAGCCAGAGCCAGCCAGCCAAGCCACCTCCAGATTCCTGACCCTCAGAAACTGTACAAGAGAATATATGCATGTTGTTTTAAAATGCTAAGTTTGGGGTAATTTGATACACATCAAAGATAACTATTACAAAAGAGAGATGTTCCTCTATGAAATGCGGTGCCCTTCTCCACCTCTGCCCCCTCCACTCTGTCCAGATCACTTTCACAACTCTTAGACACATAGCTCCTAACCAAGGAATATGTCTCTTGCCCACTGAGGGCACCAAGAGCACCAAGCTGGGACCTTTCCCTATCACCTGCTTTCCCTTCCTGCCAGCATAGAACCTGTATATGGTAAATGCTCAATAAGTGTTTGCTGAATAGATGTGTATATATTTTTTTAATCTCAGAGCCTGAAAAATAGTGCCTTACTCATAGTAAGCACTCAGTAAATATTTGTTAATCAAGCAAACAACTTACAAAACCTATTGCCAGCTCAAAAATTAACATTAGCCCTTTCAACCTCGACACTGAAGTCAAACATTCTCAATCTGATAAAAGGAGCATAAAAGTACACCATGCTTGTCATGGAAATTAATATTTATAATTAAATTCAGAACAACAGAATAGTAAAAATTTCACTAATAGGAGAATTGTTTGTAATTTTTTTTCCAGAAAAAATATGTATTTTAGATATACTTTACAGGCAGAGCCACTTTTGTAAAGGTTATCCACACTACAATCATCAAGAAAGATCTGGCTTCTGGCCTTTTGAGGGCAAGAGAACAGGGAAAACATGCGTGGGTTTTCTAAAGCCCCTCACCATGACAGGCTCACATTGATTGTGCAGGAGTAGTGGGGGTGGAGTGACAACTGAAGTGAAAAGGGGCCAGTCGAGTCACTTCGGTGTTTATTGATTGTCTACTGTGTGCCAGACACTGCGACAGATGTTGAAATATAAAGGAGACAGAGTCCCTGATTCCAGGAATACCTGTTGAGCCCCTACTCCCTGCCAGGCCATGTGCTTGTCGCTGAAAAGCTTACTGTGCAGTGGAGCCACAGACACGGAAATTAAAATGCCTTGTGTTAACAGCCATTGGAGTAAAAAGTCCTCTTCCATGGGACACCAAACAGTGTGACTGACTCTGCCAAAGGTGCTGTTCTTCGAGAGGCTGTCTGTAATCCCTCACGGACTCACTCAACCAATGGCTGCTGTGCACGTACTATCAAGTACTGTACCTGGCACATACAAGGTGGTTCAGGAAGAGTCTGCCCACATGGAGCCCACAGTCTAGTGGTCTACTGGGTAAGACTAAGATTGTATCTTAGTAAGTAAGGACGAATGCAAAAGGAGGTGACAGCAGAGATTTGCTGTGTCCAGCCCAGTGCAGGCGCACATACAAGGTGGTTCAGGAAGAGTCTGCCCACATGGAGCCCACAGTCTAGTGGTCTACTTGGGTAAGACTAAGATTGTATCTTAGTAAGTAAGGACGAATGCAAAAGGAGGTGACAGCAGAGATTCGCTGTGTCCAGCCCAGTGCAGGTCCAGCCCAGTGCAGGCAAGCTTGAGAATCACTTCTGAGGTGGTCACAAGGCTGGCTATGAGAAGAGAGCAGCGGGGTTTCCAACCTGGTGGCTTCAGCATCCTCCTGACCTACCAGCTAGGCTGAGGAATTGCTAGAATGTAGCCCCATGAGGGCAGGAGCCCTGCCCATCTTGCTCACCTGAACTTAGCGATAAGTGTGGCACTACATAGGCGCTGACTAAATGCAAATACAAGTGGAGGGGCAATTTTAGGGGTGGAAGAGCTAACGAGTTGAGACTGGGACCTGTGGAGGTCAGGAGGCAGTTAGAAATATGAGTCTGGCTCTCACGAATGCTACCCTGATTCTCCTGTTGGAGCAGGAGACTGTGCTTTGTTTTGATATGCAATCCCAAACCAATGGCGAGATACGGTTTTCTAAGCAGAATATCAGTCCTTATGGTGATAAAAAAAATAGATGGCTTTTTTTTTAAAAAAAAAAAAGATGACCGGTAAGGGGATCTTAACCCTTCACTTGGTGTCATCAGCACCACGTTCTCCGAAGTGAGCTAACCAGCCATCCATATATAGGGATCCGAACCCGTGGCCTTGGTGTTACCAGCACCACACTCTCCCAAGTGAGCCACAGGCCGGCCCTAAAAAATAGATAGCTTTTGACTGACATTTGCTTTTTTAAAAAAATTCTAACACACTTCTTTGCTATTAATTGACAATTTGTTTTGCTAATGATAAGAACAGCAATTATTAGGAAACTAATAATAGCTAATATCAAGTGTTTATGTCAGGTACTGTTGTTGGCACCTTACCCAATTTCATCTTCATAACAGTCCTTACAGAAGGTGCTATTATCATCCCCATCAGGGCCAGCTTCCTGGGTGATCTATGCAGTCGCACATAACCCCACACCTGGAAGAGCTTGTGATTGGTTTCATGCTCTGCTGTCTCGTCTAGAAATTCTTAACACTTTTCAAACAAGGGCACTGCTTTTTCATTTTGTACATTTTGCAAATTATGTAGCTAGTCTTGATCCCCATTTTAGAGAAAACTAAGGAATTACTTAGTTAAGTGTCACAGCTAAGAAGCAGCCACACAGAGACTGGACCCCAGGCAGCCTGCTCCCAGAAGCCCCTCTTCACCCCTTCTGCATCTCATGGCAGAAATCATGCCCCCATGCAGTCCTTTCTCTCTCCGTCATCCACTGGACTACAAGCTCCCTGAAATCAGGAGCCACATCTCTTTACCCATCAGTGTACGTAGCCTCAGTACTTTACATAGTGCCCAGCACACTGTAGGTGCCTAGTGAATACTTGTTCAATGAATAATGCAAGCAATCCATGTAAAACTAAGGAACAGTATAGCAAAAAGGAAGAATTTCACGAACTACAAAACTGACTGTTATGAGTTAAAACCTTTGATCCAGAGAAAATCATCATACATGAGAGGAAGAAATTGGCTACCATATTTTAAAAGTAAACCAAGTTGTTTTCTTTACCTTTTCTTTCATGTATCTTAGAGCTTTTTTACAATCCCTTTTTTTTTTTTTTGTCTTTTGTCTTTTTCCGTGTCCAGCAACGGATCGCAACCCTCAGTGTTGCCCCCGCACCGGACCGGG
>NW_007728111.1:236086-237934 GCF_000696425.1 Galeopterus variegatus | reverse complement strand
CGGGAGCGCCGCCGCGCTTCCCAAGCGGCACACTTATCCAGTGCGCCACCGGGCCGGCCCCTACAATCCCATTTTTAAAATGCTTACTATTATCTGACTCTTCCACATCACTAAACTAGTTTTCATCTTTGCTTAAGTAATAGTTTCAAGCCAATAATGAAATAAAAGGTCTCAACCAAGAAATATAGCATATTACTGTAAAACATTACTAGAAAATATTTCTGCTCATTGCTTTTACAATTTTCCTATTATGGAATATAAAATTTTCCACAGGTGTGTTCTTCATAGTAAAAATAATAATAACACCAAAAAATAGCTGACATTTATTGACAACTAGCATATGCCTTTACTGCTCTAAGTGCTTTTCATGGATTATCTCATTTAATCCTAATAATAACCCTTTGAGTTAGATCCAGTTCATGCTCCCATTTTTAGATGAGGAAAATAAGGTACAAAGTGGTCAAGTAACCTGCCCAAGGGTGACATGGCTAGAAAGCAGCAGTCTGGATAATTATTTACAAGAAAGCCCACACACGTCCCTCAAAAGTGTCTCTTGGTACAAAGACACTGACTTCTTATTCAAAAGGGGCACTTTCCCTTTGATGAATTCAAAGAATACTTGTTGATATGTTTCTGAGATAAAGCTCACAAAAAATCGTTTCCACATTGCTAACTGCAGATCCCAATCTTGTCTCGTTTTCAAGTAATCACTCTATAAACAGATGAACCTAAATTTGAAAATCAAGAAAAGAGTAAAAAAATGGGCACGGAAGAATTCCTGGAGCCGTTCTCCTCTTAGCTTTTCTACATCCATCGATGTCACCCCCAATCAACTGTTCACTTACTCACTTCTCTTAGGCTGTAAGAAATATGGGCTCTGGGGCCAGCCCGGGGCTCAGTCAGGAGAGTGCGGTGCTGATAACACCAAGGCCATGGGTTTGGATCCCATATAGGGATGGCGTTAGCTCACTTGGTAGAGCGTGGTGCTGACAACACCAAGTCAAGGGTTAAGGGGATCTTACTGGTCATCTTAAAAAAAAAAAAAAAAAAAGAAATATGGGCTCCCCTCCGCCATCAAGACTTAAAACAAAAACACCTAAATTTTGTAAAATTCAGGAATTGGCTATACCATCATGTCAAGGCTAATGACTATGCTCATTAACAGATGTTCCCTTCGAGGTGACAGTGGGGATCAGACAGAACGGTCACAGAGGGGTGCGGAGAGTCCACGCTGACACGACAGCCCTTTGCACTCTCCCACGTTCCGCTGCAACTCGTGATCCTCAGGCAAAGGTGTCACCCTAGCCCCGCGTATCATCACGACACCTCCTTCCAGGTGCACCAAGTTGTAAAAGTTACAGCAGGAAAACAGCTTCAGGAGACAAAAGGGAAAACACCAATCTCCAAAGAAAGCCAAAGGGAGGGGAGAGAAAGGGTCTGTGGTGGGCTTTCTTGGCAAAAGAAAAAAAAAAAAGCTGGAAGCCATCGCAGAGACCACTTAGGAACTTTATCAGACAGGGAAACTGAGGCTGCCATCAAAGGACAAAGGGAACCAACCGGTCTCCCACAGGCACGCATGAGGAGCTTTAGAGGCGAGCTCCACCGTGGCAAGAGGGCAAACCAAGCTTTCCCACGCACCCAGCGCCACCGGCTTCCCGCTGGGTCCCGGGTGCCCGCCCCCACTCACAGGAGCCCGGTTCCTGCTACCCAGCCCTCTCAGAGCTCCCGGGTGCTCGCCCCCAGCCCTCCCAGGAACTCACATGTCCACTCCCCGCCCCCGTGTATGCTCCCCGGCCAGGTGTCAGGAGCCCCGAGGCGCTTTGGCCCCCCCCGCGGGATCCCCAGCTG
>NW_007728111.1:194421-234651 GCF_000696425.1 Galeopterus variegatus | reverse complement strand
TGGCCGTACAGCAGGATGCCGTCCGGGCCACGGGGAGGCCCAGGCCGCCGCGGCCCCACAGTGCGACGTGTCACAGGCCGGGCCGGCTCCTCCTCCCGCCGCCGCGGCCGCTGGCGCTCGCAGGGGCAGCCCGCTGGGTCCGGCAACGGTGCGAGGCAGGCCCGAACACGCCCCGAGGCCGTTACCTTGTTGGTGGGCACCGAGCGGAGGCGCTTGAAGATGGTCAGGATGTCTTGCTTGCTGGGGTCCCCCATCGTCACCAGAGAATCTGGGTGCAGCTGGCTCCGCCAACCGGGAAGGGCTGACGAGGAGCGGCTGCCGCCTCCTGGAAACCGATGAGGGGGCGGGGCTGCGCGACAGAACCAGGCCCCGCCCACACCCGGGCGCACGCGCCGCTCTGCTTCCCTGGGGCCCTCGCTTACGACGCACCGTTGGCCCCGCCCTGCTTAAGCCCCGCCCCCCGGCATCGCACGCGCGTGCGCAGGAGGTCCACGGGCCCGCTTCAGGGGTTCGCTTCCCCAGGCGGGTGGTACGCGGGGCAGGTTTGCACGTGCCTGGTGGTCTCACGCGTGCCGCCATAGGAGCCACCAGCATTTCGGGGGGTTGGCCGCCATTTCGCCCGACGAACTCCTTCCGTGGTCTTCTCACAGCCTTCGCGTGAGGGCGGCAGAGACAAGTAGCAGAGGCGTGTGGGAAAGGGCCCGTCCGTCGTCCCCCGACCCCCGACAGACGGAGGACTGTGGCGTAGACGCCGGACTTTCCCTAGTCGCCTTCGTTTTTTAATTCCTGCCCTCAGCCAAGGCCAAGCCCTGGGTGGGAAGCTTTCGGTGCCGGAAATTGTTTTTTTTTAAGTATCCGCGTGGGTATAATGTCGGGGGATAGATAGCAGCCCTCGCTGAGGCAGGGAGCGCGCAGTCAGCTGATGAGCCTGCAAGGGAAGCTTGGCTGTGAACCCCAGCGCCTCGGGCTGTGCCCACCTTTTGCGGGACATTACTAGCCACGGGGGTTCGAACTCAGGAGCAGGCTCGTGTTTGACAATAGTGAGTGTGGATCCACTTCTCTGAAGCGTGGTTTGCACATCTGCGCAAAGGAGTTAGAACTGAAGAATCTGTCCTGAGCTGCACGGGAGAGCGGCTGCCCAGGGAAGCCCTGGAAGAGCGTTTGGCAGTGGCCTTTCTACTATGAGAGGCTAAGAATGTTCGCTCAACCTGCCTGGGTAGATACATACCTTCAGGGGAAGTTGGAAGGTTGCAGGGAATGTGGACTCATAAACCTAGGGTTGGAACTTTTCCAAGGAAGGGATTTTATTACCTTACAGAACAGTACATTACTTTTGCAGATGGCTCTGACTGTTGAAAGTTTTTCCTCTTATCGAGTCAGAAATGTATACCGCTGTACTTTGTGTCTGCTGGGTACTAGTTTGGCCCTGTACAGAACACCTGGCATGTTTATGAGGCGCAGTCCGATCCTTTCTGATGGGAATGGGAATGGTGGTCCCATTTACTATTTGGAGCTGAAATTTTACTAACTTATGTGTCAGATTAGGGCAGGATATTGTCTAATTCACTCTCCACCATAAAGATTCCTGAGGAAAAGAAGAAAAGGGCAATGAAATATAGATGGTATCTACACTAATAGGCAGGTGGGGTGCGTATCATTTATACGCCCATCATTGTCCTCTCCCACATGCTTAAGTGTTCTTCATAGAATTTATTACCATCAAATACTATAATATCCTAGCTGTCTTCCCACTACTGAATATAAATTTCTTGTGATCAGATCCATTTTGTCTACTTCTCTATCCTCAGCACCTAGAACAATGTCTGGCATTTAATAAAGATTTGGGGGGAGTGGGAGAGGGGCTGGCCAGTTATCTCAGTTGGCTAGAGTGTGATGCTGATAACACCAAGGCCTAGGGTTCGATCCCTGTAACAGCCAGCCACCAAAAAGCAAAAATGATTTGTGGAATGGGCTTAAATTGTAGAAAGGTACAAAGAACATCACTCCTAACATAACAATAAGAAAATGCTGGATAATCTACAAAATCATAACTTCTCAAGCCCACCAGGGAGCTGAGGTTGCAAGGCAACCAAGTAAGCTGAATTCCAAGAGAGGCAAACCTTTCCAAAGAGCTGGAACACAAGAACTCTTCATCTTTGGCAGAGCATAGGAGAAAGAAGGGGTTGCCGTGCACGTTAGCAACAGGAAAGCTAAAATTTTAATGAATTCTTAACGGTGAAGTGTGGGTTAGCATGTCAGTTTGGAGGGCTCGGGGCCTCAGATACAGAGGGAGTGCACATTCACTCACAAGCCCTTTTCCATAAACTTCCACTTGAAATCTTTCTTCATAAGGAAGTTGGGGACTGGGAAAGAAGCTAGAGAGAGACCCCTCCATGAGGCAGGCATCCAGCTGCTGGGGAACAGGCACAAACCCCACCTTCTCTCCTAGAAAGCAAAAGCAGCAAACTCTTTCCCTCAGGACACAGGCAAAAATCCAGTGCTCCCAGGTAAGGAGCAAAACTCAGAAATTCCAAATCCAAAAGAGGATAGGCAAAAATTAATTGCTGCAGGGGAAAGGATAGAAGTGAAATCCCTCTACCCCCAGGGCAAGGTCAGGAAGAAAACAAAATTTTTAAGAAGGTCAGAAGATTGGAATAGTCCCTTCACCAGAGAAGATACACAGATGCAAATCAACACATGAAAAGATATTCAACATCATTAGTCATTAGGGAAATGCAAATTAAAACCATGAGATAGCACTACACACCTATTAGAATGGCTAAAATTTTCAAAACTGGCAATACCACATCTTCATGAGGAAGTGGAACAACTAGAACTCTCATATGTTGCCCCAAACTGGAAACAACTAGTGAATGGATAAACATTAGTTTTCCAAAATATACCAAAGTTAGTATTTCGCTACAGTGGAATACTACTCAGCAATAAAAGAGAACTTGATAGAGACAATAACATAAATGAATCTCAAAAAGAATCATGCCACGTAAGAAGAAAGAAGCCAGTCATAACACTACGTATTGTTTCTGTTTGTAGGACATTCTGGGAAATCCTTGTGGGAGAAACAGCATTCAATTAAATATTGCATATTATGGTAAGGACTGTAATGAAATTCAGAGCGCTATGGGAGAGAGATTCTCTCTGGAGGAGCTAAAGAGAGGTTTTTAGAGAAGGACCTGTTCTCCTAATAACTAATAAGTAGTATCCCTCTTGTGGAGTATTTGCATTCTAACAGGTATCAGACTTTGTTATAAAGGGATTTATCTGTAAGGACTTATCCCCCAAGGTGAATAAAATGTGAGGCGCTATCTGGAAGCCAGTGTCCTAACTCCTCGTTTCTAGCTTGGACAAGTAGGATGTAAGAAACTAATCTAAGTGATGCATTTTCAGATCTGGCTTATTTGAGGGTGTTGTATTGAGATGGTAACTAGTTCCTAGCCCCTTTCGTTTTCCGGGGGGTCTCTGAACAGATAAGGCTCTCCTTGAGATGGTGATTAGTCACTAGCTCCCACTGTTTTCTTCATTCCCCGGTGTCTCTCTTCACAGGGCGTAGGCGGGGCCCTTTGTGTGGGCTTGTCCTGAGCCCCCAGAGACACGAATTCCTTGCAAGGGGGTAATAAATTTTAGCAGTCGTTCAGGAAGATTGTGCACCCTTTAGTACCCAGCCAACGAGGAAGCGGGGGGTGGGGGGGTGGGGGAGGGATTTGCATACTAGGGAATAAATTGCTTGCTGCAGCCCTTTCCCGTGTGCCTGCCCTTCAGACGCCTGAACCTTATAGGGCTGTAATTAAAGTCTCACTTCGCTGTACCTCGTGTCTCTGTGTCCATCCTTTGGCCTTGGAAAGGTGAAGGCATTTCTCACATAGGAGAATGAGGTCTTCCAAAAGTAGCCAAAAATAGAATGACAGAGAATGAGAAAGAAAAGGAGAGCTTGAGTGAACAAAACCGAGGACAAGGATGGGATCTGAGATGCGAGGAATAGGACACAGGAGGGCTTTGGAAGAAGGGCTCAGCCGCCAGGTGGCCCACATGGCCTTCTGGGAAACTGTCTTTGCCCTTTATCTTTTATGAAGACATCCTGGTGCGGCTATGGCCAAGCGAAACAGCATTGTTTGTTTAATTCATTCACAGCTCAATAGGAGCTTGCTGAAAGCCAAATGCCACTCTCAAGGAAGAATGATACATGTCTAGACAGTCGTATGATGAATCACAAAGTGAGAATGAGTACAGACCCTGTCCCTTGCCCCAGAGGACAACGACCGTGGACTTTAGTATGCGCTAAGAGAAGTGAACGCTACCTCTTGGACATGTCATTTCTGTCCAGGTCAGGTACATGCACTCCAGAAGCACGAGCAGCCTCATCTTCCCACCAACCCCTGTTTGCTCGGGCAGTGCACACTTGGAAAGTCACAAACACTCCATGTGAAAAGGTAAAATATTTAAATAATTATTGGTTGATTTTAAAACTTTCTTTTTTCTTTTTTTTTTTTAAATTTTTTGGGGCCGGCCCGGTGGCGCACTCGGTAGAGTGCAGTGCTTGGGAGCACGGTGGCGCTCCCGCCAAGGGTTCAGATCCCATATAGAGACCGGTCTGCTCACTGGTTGAGCGCGGTGCGGGCGCGACACTGAGGGTTGCGATCCCGTTGCCGGTCAAAAAAAAAGACAAAAAGGAAAAAAAAAAAAAAAAGATGACCGGTAAGGGGATCTTAACCCTTGACTTGGTGTCAGCACCATGCTCACCCGGTGAGCAAACCAGCCATCCCTATATGGGATCCAAACCCGTAGCCTTGGTGTTATCAGCACCACACTCCCCGAGTGAGCCATGGGCCGGCCCCCCCCCCAAATTTTTTTTTTTCCTTTTTGTCTTTTTTTGTGACCGGCCACGGGATCGCAACCCTCAGTGTCGCGCCCGCACCGCGCTCAACCAGTGAGCAGACCGGTCTCTATATGGGATCTGAACCCTTGGCGGGAGCGCCACCGTGCTCCCAAGCACTGCACTCTACCGAGTGCGCCACCGGGCCGGCCCCAAAAAATTTAAAAAAAAAAAAGAAAAAAGAAAGTTTTAAAATCAACCAATAATTATTTAAATATTTTACCTTTTCACATGGAGTGTCATATAGGGATGGCCGATTGCTCACCGGGTGAGCGTGGTGCTGACAACACCAAGCCAAGGGTTAAGGTCCCCTTACAGGTCATCTTTTAAAAAAAATTTTTTTTTGGAAGCTGGCCAGTACAGAGATTGAACCCTGGACCTCAGTGTTGGACTTTTTTTTTTAAGGGCCGGCCCGGTGGCGCACTGCTACAGTGCGGCGCACTCGGGAGAGTGCGGCGCTGGGAGCACAGCAGCACTTACGCTGTGGGTTCGGATCCTATATAGAGATGACCAGTGCGCTCACAGTGCTCACTGGCTGAGCGCGGTGTGGCAGGTCTCAAAAAGGACAAAAAATAAATAAAAAATAAAAAATAAATGCAATTCCATTACCTCCTTTAATGGGATAAATGGTTTGGAATATTTTCATTACTATAATATTTGCAATTTAGCAAAAATAATTGGAAAGTGAAATGAAAACATGTTTACACAAAAACCTATACTTGGGGCCGAGCCCGTGGCGCACTCGGGAGAGTGCGGCGCTGGGAGCACAGCAGCACTTACGCTGTGGGTTCGGATCCTATATAGAGATGACCAGTGCGCTCACAGTGCTCACTGGCTGAGCGCGGTGTGGCCGATCTCAAAAAAAGGACAAAAAAGGGCCGAGCCCGTGGCGCACTCAGGAGAGTGCGGCGCTGGGAGCACAACAGCGCTTCTGCCACAGGTTCGGATCCTATATAGGGATGGCCGGTGCACTCACAGCGCTCATTGGCTGAGCACGGTGCGGCCGGTCTCAAAAAGGACAAAAAAAAAAAACCCTATACTTGAATGTTTATAACAGATTTATCCATAATTGTCAAAAATTGGAAACAACCCAAATATCCTTCAACTGGATTAACAAACCGTGGTACATTCATTCAATAGAAACTACCCACTATATGAAAGTACAAAATACTGACACATGAAACCACATGGATGAATCTCAAATGAATTATGTGGAATGAAAGAAGACAAGGCCGTCTCAAAAGGCTACATACTGTATGATTACATTCATGTGATATCTGGAACAGGCAAAACTACAGAAACAGAAAACAGATCAGTGGTTTCCTACGGACTGGGGAGCTAAGGATCCTTTGATTACAAAGGATCAGGGGAAGCTTGAGGAGGTGATGGAACAGTTTATATCGTTTGTGGCTGTGGTTATACAACTGTATGCATTTGTCCAAATTTGAAGAACGATACACTAAAAGGGGTGCATTTTACTGTATGTAAATTATACCTTGAAAATGAAAAATGGAAAACAAATGCTCAGCAAAGGCAGAATTTACAACATAAGGAATATCATGCAGCCATTAAGCATTATATTTTTTCTATAGCTACATTATAAACATTATATTTTTAATTGAAGCATATTTAGGGACATGAGAAAATGCTCGTGATAAAACGCTAAGAGAACAGGGCTGGCTGGTTACTCAGTTGGTTAGAGTATAGAGTTGCAACATCAAGGTCAAGGGTTTGGATCCCTGTACCGGCCAGGCACCAAAAAAAAAAAAACGTGTTAAGAGAATGAAGCAGGATATAATACTACATTTACAATATGATACTAGTTTTGTTTTGTTTTTGGCAGCTGGCCAATACAGGGATCAAATCCTAGACCTTGTTGTTATCAGCACCATACTCTAACCAACCGAGAACCAGCCTGCTTTAGTCCGTTTTGTGTTGCTATAACAGAAATACCTGAGACTGGGTAATTTATAAAGGAAAGAGGTTTATTTGGCTTACGATTCTGGGACAGCTGCATCTGGCATGGGCCTCAGGCTGCTTCTACTCATGGCGGAGAGTGGCAGGCAGCCAGCGGGTACAAGCAGACCACATGGTGAGAGGAAGCAAGAGAGAGAAAATGCCAGGGTCTTTTTTAAGCAATGAGCTCTTGTGGGAACTAATAGAGCAAGAACTCATTCATTAATCCCCTCTCCCCAGGGAGAGCATTAATCCATTCATGAGGGATCCGCCCCCATGACTCAATCAACTTCCAGCACTGCCACATTGGGGATCAAATTTCCACATGAGTTTTGGAGGGGACAACACATCCAAACTCCATCACAGCCAGCCCCATGATGCCAGTTGTATAAAACAGACACACGCTGATAATGGCAACAAAAACATGTAAATATGTAAGAAAAAAGGATAGAAAAAAGTCACCCAAATGTTAGCAACATTACCTCTGGATGTCAGGATTGTAGATGACTTAAAGTTTTTCTGAATATTTTTACTAAATTTAAAATTTTTTATCTGAGCCTTTGTTCCTTTTACAATTAAGAAAAAATAATTAAGACTGTTACTTGAAAATATTATAAAGGAGCAGGAGCAGTCTGGCTGTCTTTACCCAGAAGTGGCCAGCAAGCCATGTCTAGTTCATGTGCCAACAGTCTTGCCTTGGTGATCGAAGGCCACTGGGCTCAGGGTTAAGTCACACTTCCGGGCCAGCCACTCCTGGTTTCTGTGGCTGTCGGCCAGGCCTACCACACTGTATCCGGCTCACATCCAAGTCTTGGTCCACCAACAGTTGGTGTTAGGTGTCTTTTCCTCGGAGAAAGTGACATCATTTACTTAGTCCATTTGTTCATCTTCTCCTTCCTTCCTTCCTTCCTTTGGAGCCCTTTCCACAAAGGGTTTGAAGCGGCCTAAAACAATACACTATAACCTGGATGGTCTTAAATTTATTTCATCTTTTCAGTTTAGACCCACAAACACAGGGGCTAGGGAGATCAAGGCCCAGCTCCTGCCCCGATGGGGTCCCTGTTCAGTGGGGGAGGCAGGCCAGCCATGAAGATGGGGTAGGGAGTGTGCTCCAGAGCAGAGGGGCTGTTCACGTCAGGCAGTTCCACAAATGGCATAACCCCAGTGGTGGCAGATGTCATTTAATGAGCACACTGGGTGCAGGCATGGGGCCAAGTGCTGTACTGCTCTGAGGCAGGTGCCCTCATAGTCCAGTAGCATAACCTAGTGGACAGGGGGCCTGGGCTGCACTGCCCAGGGCTGAATCCTAGCTCTGTATGGAGTAGCTGTTGCACCTTGGGCAAGATACCTAACCTCTCTGTGCCTCAGTTTCTTCACCTATAAGAATAGGGACATTAATATCACCTAGTTCATGGGTTGCTGTGAAGATTAAATAAGTTAATAAAGGCTAATGAGTTTAGAACGGGGCCTGGCACAGAGTGAAATACAAATGTGTACTACAATTATTCCCTTTCTAAAAAATTTTTCAGCAGCTGGCCATACTGGGATCGAACCCTGGACCTTGGTGTTATCAGCACCACACTCTAACCAACTGAGCGAACTTGCCAGCCCTATTATTCCAACTTTAGAGACAAACAAACCAAGGATTAGACAAATTAAGTACTTTCTTCAAGGTCACAAAGCTAATTAAGGTCACAGAGTTGGAGTTAAGTTTGAGTGCAGGGAATGTGACCTCACAGCTCATACTCATAACCATTGACTTCATTTTTATGCCTTTGTAGGACTGTTCAATGTCATAAAACTTCAGAGAAGAAAAAAAATCCTTTGTCAGGTTTTGGTGGAAAATCCCACCTCCGCGTGTAGTTTCATGCGGCCTGGAGGAAGCACTGATGTCCATCGACTGGGTGGGGAGGATTTAAGTCTCCCCCTGCGATCTGCATACTTTGGTTGTTATCAGCTGGAGGTGGGATGATATTTGGGGTCAACACGACCTTCATAATAAGGCACCCATATTTGTGTGTCTTATTAAGCACTTTCACACCTTTGACGTCCCATGATTATGACAGAGGGAAGACAGGAGCCATTTCTTCATTTTCCAGATAAGGAAACCAAGGGTCAGGGAGATGAAGGGACCTGCCTGCAGGCACGCAGCTCATCAGTGACAATAAGGTGCCCATCTGACCCTGGACTTGGCCACCATCTAACCCTCCCTACCGCTTGGCATGGGAAGCGTAGGGACAGCTGGGGATGAGATGTCATGCTGGCCTCTGTCCCCCACTCCCCGAGCTCTCTTTGTCCATACTGTCCCCATATCCTTGGGCACTGGGCCAAACCGATCAGTCTCTGGGTTCCCAGGGCCCAGCTCCTGCACCTAAGAGCTGGTGTTAGAGGATGTTTGCTGGTCATACAAATATGCACATAGAATTGCTGGTTCTTTTGGCAGCTCTGACTTGCTTTTTGGGCCAGTGGTTGGCAAAGTTGGTCCTAGGCCAGCATCACCTGGGGACTTGTCAGATGTGCAAACTCTGTGCCCCATTCCTAACCTAGTAACTCAGAAACTGTGGGAGGCCGCCCAGCAAGCTGAGGTGTAATAAGCCCACCAGGTGTTTGAAAACCACTGCATTAGACCACAGAACCATCCTGAGTCGATGCCTGCTGTCTGGAGTTGGGCATCCCTGAGTACAGGTCCCAGCTCTGCCCTCACTTGCCATGTGGGCTGACGCAGGCTATGCAGCCTGTCTGGCTTCAGTTGCCTCACCTGTAAGATGGTGCTTACACACTGTGAAGAGAGTTAGATGACCATTTCCAGGTAAAGGTGTGCAGTGCAGGGCCTGGCATGTAGTTGATAAATGCTAAGCTCAAGGCTGGCTGGAAATAGCAGGCGAGAAGCTGCCTGTCCACTGATAGTGCCCAGGAGTCTTAGCATGTTTAGGCTGCTATAATAAAATACCATAGACTGGGTGGTGTATAAACAACAGACATTTATTTCACAGTTCTGGAGGCTGGGAAGTCCAAGATCAAGGTGCTGGCAGATTCAATGTATGATGAGAGCAATTTTCTCACAGATGGAAACTTCTGGCTGGATCCTTGTATGGTGGAAGGGGCCAACAAGATCCCTCGGGCCTCTTTTATAAGGACTAATTCCATTCATGAGGGCTCTGACCTCATGTCCTAATCACCTCCCAAAGGTCCCACCTACTAATACCATCACCGTGGGGGATAGGATTTCAACATAAGAATTTTGGGGGGATTCAAACATTCAGACCAGGGCCGGCCTGTGGCTCACTCGGTAGAGTGCGGTGCTGATAACACCAAGGCCGTGGGTTCGGATCCCATATAGTGATGGCCGGTTTGCTCACTGGGTGAGCGTGGTGCTGACAACACCAAGTCGAGGGTTAAGATCCCCTTACCGGTCATCTTTTAAAAAAAAAAAAAAAAGACAAACATTCAGACCATACCACCGGGTCAGTGATTCCACGGACCCTGTGCCTGGCAGTGGCCCATGCCTGGCAGGTGATGAGCAAGCCAGGCCAGATTCAGTGTGTCCCGAGTCCACCCTCCCAGGCATGGGGAGCTACCTTTATCCTGACCCTGGTTCCTTCTACTGGGGTGCTCCAGGGCCCTTCTGCTCCCTCTCATTGCAGGGACCACAAAGGTGGGTCGCCGAGGCCCAGAGAGGGACACTTGTCTCCTGCAGGTGTCTGGGGAACGGGCTGGGGAGGAGGCTTAGGACGGGGGGCAAGGGGGTAGCAGCAAATGGTAGCAGCCACCATCCTGGAGAGAACTTAAATTGTGGAAAGGGGGCGGGGGAGGAAAGATTATGGAGCACCTACCTATAGGCCAGGGTACCCACCTGGGTGTCTTGGCTCCTGGACACCCCCGAAGTCATCCCCACTTGATCATCCTCACTGTGCAGCAAATAAGGCTCAGGCACTTGTTTGGGCTTCAGGTCCCGCAGGGGTTGAGGTCCTCCCCAGTCCTTCTGTGATACAGCTGACATCCTGCCCAGGCAGGGACTAGGGGGCACTTCCCACTGGAAGTGGGGGAAATAGCTCAAGGACCACATAGTCCTCTGCCCTTCTGGGCCTTAGGGCCTAACTGGGAGGCCTTTGTTTTGTCCTATCAGCAGACCATCTTGCCCCTCCTCTCTAGCTCTCCTGTCTTAGTGTCAGAATGACTTGTGTCCTTCTCTGGGCCTACAGGAGTTTCCCAAGGGCAAACGTGGACTCTTCATGTTTGTCCTGGCACCACTGAGTCTTAGACACAGTAGGTGCTCAATAAATGTTTGGTGAATGAATAACTGCCCAGTGGACAAATAAGGACAGAGCCAGCCAATTTCCTGCCAGGAGGAGCTACTCCGGGGCCAGGCCTTGCTCAGCTCCTCAACCACTTGCTCTGTGCCTGTGGGCAGGCCACACCTTCGCCTCACTTGGCCTCAGTATCCCCATGAACTAGGAAGGGGTTAGTCAGGTGGTCCACAGGGCCCTTCTTAATCTGTCCCAGTGCCTGAGGCCTTAGCACAGCCCAGCCCCAGAAGGCAGAGGCAGCTTGTCCTCTGTCTGAGGAATTTCCCAAGACCCAGGGTTTTAGCTCAAGCTGCAGCAGTCAGATCCCTGCCCTTGCTCACCTGCCGGCCTTACCAGGGGTGAGGGGGACTTGGAGAGGGATAATAAAATACCCACCCCCCGACCCCGGTGGAGCTCCTGCTCAGGAAAGGGCCTTGGACTCACTAACAGTCAGCTCAGGGGCCCTGAAGGGCAGTGCTGACAGTTGGTGCCAGCCCTGATGGGGCAGCAGCTGTGGGAGGTGGAGAAGGGAGGGGACAAGACAACTTGGTGGCCCAGCATGGCAGGTGCAGGAGGGGCAGCCAAGGACGGAAGAGGGTCCCAGCCCCCAGCCTATAGTGTCACTTGTAACAGTAATTGCCCCCTGAGGGCCTGTGGCTTCCCCCCACCTTACTCTAACCCTCCATCCAAGAAAGCAGGTATCACTCCTACCTAGGGAAACTGAGGCTCAGAGGGGCAAGGTGAGGTTCCCAAGCTCACTGGGGGCAGGAGAGGGCAGGTGGGCAGTGAGGGGCCCTGTGAGATTCTTCACAGAGGGCTGTGAGAAAGGGCCTCGCAGAGTGGGGGTAGTTTCATCTGACCTTTCAAGTATTCCTGCTGCCTTTCTGCTGCTCTTTATCCCCTGGAGGGCAGCAAGAAAGGGCTTGCCCTCAACACCCTGAGACCTGGGTTTGAATCTCGGTTCTGCTCATGAGGCCTTGGACAAGTGGCTGAACCTGAGTTTCCAGATCTTCTGTTTCCTCTTCTACAAAATGGGATGACTCCAGCCTGACCCATGGATAGGAGATGAGCTCACCAGGGCCCAGGCCTGGGGCTGGGGGAGGCAGAAGCTGGTGTCCGCCCAGGGCAGCAGGTAGACTGCAGTGGATTCCAACTCCTCCTCAAGCTGGGAGAGCAGGGAACCTGTCACCCATGAGACAAGACAGCAGGATGGCAAAGATGTCTCCTCTGTCTCGCTGAGCTGGGGCTAGGCAACGGTGCAGGGGCAGCTGCGTGCCTCCTGCCTCCTGGTGCGGTCCCCACGCCCCGACAGGGTGCTCTTCTGGGCAGCCTTACCAGGGTTCATTTCTTTTCTCTCTTCAACCAGCCAGGGCTGCCACTGCCTCCTCCGCAGTCGCCCCGGTGAGGCTAGGATTCCTCAGCACCTCCACTAGCTGGGACTCCTGGGGGAAATTGGGCTCTTGGAGCACCTGTTTGCTGCTCTGTAATATGGAAATGGGGAGGCTCATCTCTATGCTTGAGGATGTTTAGAGTTATTTGCAGATAATATAAGTAAAAAGTAGGGCACAAGGCCCAATGCACGGTAGGTGCTCAGGAAAATGTGTTCAGAGAACTACGGATGACGGGAGGTTGCTGGTCTTGTCCTGCTGTTTCAGTCCAGGTGGGAGAAGGAAGCGCCAGCCACTGCCCACACCATGGGGAAGCCCAGGTCACACACAGGCAGGGAGAGGGGAACCCCAAGGGACCTAGGTGTCTCAAATCCCCCCAACCTCTGGTCTGGCAGGGGTCTTGTGCCCTGGATCTCGTATAGCTCCAAGCTGGTAAACCCCAAGGAAGACACATCCACCAGCTGACGTGGGCATGAGGGTGGATGCGCAGCAAAGGGACTTTCACATGCACGAGATCAACCGTTTATTGTTTACTGATTTCTTTCCTAAAATACTATACAATTAAAGGAACTCCTAAACTTAAAAGACAACAATTTTTGGTAAATCTGTAGCACAGGAATGAGGATTTCTGCTGGTAAGTTTTCATGACAGATACAGACACACACGCACTTTCCAAGCAAGACGTCAGGCTCACTGGACATGCTGAGGAGGGTAATGCATAGCTTATGATGGTGACAATGGTGGCACCACTGTCACAGTTACACAAAACAAAGGTTCTCTCCACACCCCACCCACCCTGTGTGACTACAGCACAGCTCTGGCCACGGTACCCCACTCTCTGGCGACCAGGACACTTAGGGAGGCCTGTGCTGTGGGTGACACCCAGCTTTCGTTTGCTCATTAGGAACATGGATGACTGTGAAATCTGCGACTGCTGCAAAGACACGGCGTTTTTACAGTATTCAGCTACAGAACCATGGACTGAGTCTAGTCAGAAGGTGGATCCCTGCTGGCCAGCGAGGACAAGCCTGCCCTGCAGAAGCCTCAACCTAGGAGAGTCCTGGGGCCCACGTCCAAGCCTGGAGGGGGCCCAGCCAACCAGCCAGGCCCATGCCCGCGTGCCACGGACTTCAAGCAGTTTACAAACGAAACCCACTGTTGAAACTGTTAAATCTCATTAAAACAGTAGACAAGCTCTTTAGATTCTCTGAATATCAAATAATATATACAGATATACACCAAGACATGACAGTCTAATATATAAAGCATCTTAATCTATAGATGCATTTGCTTGAAAAGTAAGTCCTACTTTTTAACCTCCCAAATCACTGTTAAAACTGTTAATTAGCAAAATAATAAAGTTTTAAGCAAGAATAGAGTGAAAATAATTTTTAAATATGGTGACTTTGGGGATTACTACATAAGGTTATTTCTGAAACCCCCACTCAGATGCCCTGAACGCATAAAGAGCATTCACAACCGTTAACGCGTTCCCATCTTCCTACTACAATCTCTTGCCTCAAACATCATCTGTCAACATGAGTTACATCACCTGCGGCTCATCCCATGCAGGGGCATGGCTTTCACAGCACAACGTGGAAATAGAGTACTACATAAGGTTATTTCTGAAACCCCCACTCAGATGCCCTGAATGCATAAAGAGCATTCACAACCGTTAACGCGTTCCCATCTTCCTACTACAATCTCTTGCCTCAAACATCATCTGTCAACATGAGCTACATCACCTGCGGCTCATCCCATGCAGGGGCATGGCTTTCACAGCACAACGTGGAAATAGAGACACATTTCCTCTAGACTGGTGTACATCACTGTGCCATAATTTAAGTATAAATGAATGGAAGAACAGGTATATAAAAAAGTATAACTGTACATACCCTTAAATTAAAAACCTCAAAATCTTCACTCGGAAAATGGCATGGAAGTTTGTTCATTTAGTGGCAGGTGATGGGACTCATCAGAGAAAGTAATCAGTGGAGCAAGAATCAGTGTACCTACCACTGACTTGGAGGGAGGAGAGACAAGGTCAAGAACATACAGACCCATGATAAGCCAACACACAGACAGTGGGGCGGCAGAAGGAGGGCCCAGGTATTTCTCTGTTGTACTGCCTCTTCCTGTGCTCAGATCCCTCCAGCTGCACTTGGAAAGGTGCTGAGTCCCAGGTGAAGTGACCAGCTCTGCCTTCATGGGAGCCAAGAGCATGAAGCCAAGAGCAACAGAACCATCTTTTGCAGGAAAAGGCATGGACACCCACGTGGCTGGCTGGAGGGGCCAGAGGGGCCACTGCCCGGGCCAATGGCTAACGGAGCTCCTGGGACAGCTGCCTCCATCCCTCCGCCAGCCTGCCCACTGGCCTGTCACTGGATGGCCTCGACGTAATTTGCTGGATACAGGCCAACCTGTCCATTGTCCAAGCGTCCCTTGCACCAGCCCTGCTCGTCCTCGTCCTCTATCTTGGTCAGCTCATCCCCTGCAAGATAAAGTGGAAGCAGTCTTGGTGACAGGGCAGTGACACTGACCGCTGGGTCAGAGAGCCGCCCTCACATTGAGCCCCACACTGCAACGTGCTTCCAGGCCCACGGGGGTCTCCAACTTGGGTGAAAGGGCAGGCATTCTTCTGGGGGCAGGGCAAGAGCCTGGTTACTCCTCTACGAAATTGCACTTTAAGCTGCTTCTTTGGTCACGGGCCTCTGAGAGACCTAAAGCCTGACAGCCTCGCAGGGGCAAGCCACCCGCAGTTGCCACATGGCTCCCACAGAGACTGCAGGCCTTGTGCCTTCCCGACTGTCCCTGACCCTCCACTGCTATCTCCCTCACTGGCCCCAGTTGGCTCGCTTTTCATGTGTGTCTCCCAACACTTGCTGCTGTGGTCTCTGCATCTTTGTTAATCTCTCCTCTGCCAAACTCTGGGCTGTGTGAAGGGCAGGGCCACACCTGACCAACAGACCTGTTATTCTATCCAAATACCAGGCTCAAGGATCATGCGAGACAACACTTGTCAACCCCTCCTGACACCCTGAAACGAGAGCCACTGGCACATTCTGGAATCTCCCTGTGGCTCTACATGTTAGTGTGGTTTATCTTTAATTTATTCACACTTGAAGGAGCCCTTACTTCGGGCCAGGCCCTGGGTGGAAGAGGAGATACAGAGAAGAGAGGAGCAGATGGAGCCTGGTCCCACAAGGATACAGATCAGGGGACAAGAGCAAAGGTGTGACCAAGGCAACCATGGGGGAAGTGGCCCCAGGGCAGGCCCCCAGGTCTGGCGTTTGCTTGTCAAGGGCAAGCAGAGCAGCCCAGGGCCCTGCGGTGGGCGGGCAGGCACCTAGTGCCTCTGGCTGGGAACTGGCTGCAGAGAAGGCTGGAGAACCTGCGAGCAGCAGGAGCTGGCAAGGGTGGAAAACAGTCCCAGGTGCTGTTTTGTCTTTATTAAGTTTGCAGCTTTGTATTTCTCTTTGGCATTTCAGTCCATTTTTCAGAATTAGATATAATTTCCCCCCAGGCAATTATGCGTTGCTTAGCAACACTTCCCTGACATTTTTATTTTGTATGGCAGTGTCGCCATACAGGATGCCCGTGCAGCTAATGCCTGGGGCTCCTGGGTGCTCCCAGGACGAGCTGGGTTCAAATCCCAAAGCCACCACTGACTGGTTGGGAGACCTGGGCAACCTGCTTCTGCTGCCTGGGGTCTGCTTTCCTCATCCATAGACTGGGGGTGCTGTAAGATTAAGTGTTGAAACATGGAAGGATCCTGACTGGCGTGAGCTGTGTTATTCCCACATTAGAGACAGTGACTTCACTCTGTCTGGACCGGGTCTCCTGCAAATCTGCCTGAGAAGCATCAGGAGGAAATGCAGGGGCTACAGGGTCAGCATCCTAGTGACCACCATGTTCCCCCTCCCTTCTCGCCCATGCCAGACACTGGCGTTTCTCTGTTCCCGCCCTCGCAGGCTGCTGCTCCCAGCATCTGCACAGAGGCTGCAGAGGGTAGGATGGGGTGCTGGCCACGTGATACCACCGTGAGGTGAGAAGTGGCAGCAGCCAGGGCACTGCTGCAGACATAAGACAAGCAGCACTGGCTGGGAACTAATTTTACATCATAAGAAAGCAAAATAATGCAGAAAACAGACACAATGGACAGGAAAGCTTTCAAGTTGTAAAAACGCGAACCAATAAGTAGAAACGTTCATTACAATCAGTTTGCTTCTGACAATGTACTTGGAGCTGAAGGAAACATTTTAAATCTGTAAAACTGCTGTCAAACCCAACAGGTAAGATTGAAGAAGAAATGAGAAATTAAAAACAAATAAATCAGCAAAGTAGGGGGTTAACAACCCCAACCAAAGATATCAGAAAACTGGATGAAGATGGTTTAAAGGCACATAAAAAATTTCTAAAACTAGCCAGAGGCACCTGACGACCAACCCTGGGATGATGTCTGGAGACAGCTGGTGGCACTGCTGGGTGCTGGAGAGGAAGCTGAGGCTGGGTTAGGAGCCAGGTCTTTGGGCACAGCTGAGTCAGGGTAGGGGAAGCGACAGTCTTCCCCAGCGGTCTAGCCGAGGGAAGGGGCATGCCTCGGCCCGCGTTGGCTGGATTCTGGCCCAGCCTCCCTCTTCTTGGAGGGATGGATGCTGGTGCTGGGGTGGCTTCAAGGAAAGGGCGAGGTTGAGGGCAGAAACATGGGTTTTTGTGGGCCCACTGTGTTGGCCCTAAGCCACTCTGGCCTCCTTAGACAGGCTATAAGATAGTGCTTTTCTTTTTCTTTTTTTGTGACTGGCTGTTACAGGGATCTGAACCCTTTTTTTTTTTCTGGAGGCTGGCCGGTACAGATAGTGCTTTTCAATGGAGGGTTGCAGCCCATTTTGGTGAAATACAACCAGCATTTAAATAACAAAAAGACAAAGGATAGAAAATCTCTGCAGGCAGAGCACACGTAATCAGGATCCAACTGTTCTGTATCCACGGTTTTAGCTACTGGCAGCACAGGTTTACATGGGCAGACATGTGTACACAATGTGACCCAGGAAGAATGTATGAAAGGCACTGCCTGAGACAAGGCCCTGCCTAGCCCAGATAATCAGGATCCAACTGTTCTGTATCCACGGTTTTAGCTACTGGCAGCACAGGTTTACATGGGCAGACATGTGTACTCAATGTGACCCAGGAAGAATGTATGAAAGGCACTGCCTGAGACAAGGCCCTGCCTAGCCCAGGGCTGTGCTGAGGGACACTGGGGTCTGGGCAAGGCTGTGGCTCGACTCACCTGTAGCCGGGACCCCTGGAGGAAAGCCTCCTTGGGGACCTGCAGGGCTGGATGCTCCCAGAGTGCATGGGGGGTTCCTGGTGGTACTGGCCAACAGCTCCAGCCACCCCTCTTCAGCATGGCAGGCCAGTGCCCTGCTGGTCCCAGACTCAGCCTAGCAACGGGAGGTATCCCAGGAAAAGGCACTAGGGTGCCTCACTGTCTTCTGAGTTTGGGCATTGAGCATCTGTTACTTTTGAAACTGGAGGGGAAGTGGGGCAGTGAGCACCCACAAGTGAAACTAGCAGGAACTTTACCAGACTTAAAAAACAAAATAGACAACCCCCTCCCCCAGCAGGCTGGAACACTCATCCCCCTGGGATGCTGGCTGGGAGCCCACCTACCAGCCTTGAAGCTCAGCTCATCATGTTCCTGCCCCTCGTAGTCATAGAGGGCCCGGACTCGCACTTCTGTCCCCGAGGTGGTGTCCTCGTCAAACGGATTGGAGTCCCCGTTGGCATCCGTGGAGGAGAAGGGGTTGTTGGATTCGTCATCCGACCAGTCAGTGGGGTAGCTGTGGGTCTTCTCATAGCTGCTCACGCTGCAAAAAGGGGTTGACATGGGCCCTAAGCATAGGAATGGGAGATGGTGGGAGGCCCCCACTAGAGCCCCTGCCCTCGCCCAGAGCCTCTGCCCCAAGGGAGGGCACAGGAGCCTCAGGGCTCAGGGCTGGGGGCTGCTTCCAAAGGAGCACAGCTCCCTCCAGAAGGCCAGCTTGGGTGGAGCCAGGCCTTGGCGAGAATCCATGCTAGCCACACTCATCCTGAGGGGTGGGACACTCCCACACCACTACTCAGCAGAGGCAGACCCAGGGGCCTGCTCCACAGGTCCCCCAGCACAGAACCCCCCCATCCATCTGTCTTCCTGTGGTGGTGGTGCTGGGGCCTTGAAGGGTTAGCAGAAGACAGAGAAAAAGCAATCAAAGATTGTTAGCTGTGCCCTCCCGAGAAATGGAGACGCCAGAGACTGTCCACCAGTTGGCAGCCAGCAGGTGTGCAGTGTGGCAGGTACCCACTGCCTGCACTGGGGCCTTGAAGGGTTAGCAGAAGACAGAGAAAAAGCAATCAAAGATTGTTAGCTGTGCCCTCCCGAGAAATGGAGACGCCAGAGAGACTGTCCACCAGTTGGCAGCCAGCAGGTGTGCAGTGTGGCAGGTACCCACTGCCTGCAAGGCCTCATGCATTGCTCTGAGTGCCAAGGGGGCAAGACCCTGAGAGAGAGAGAGAGAGGGAGGCAGACAGAGTGAGCGAAGTAGAAACCAGACAGAAGTGTCGGTTCACCAACTTTTTGGCCTTAATGTCTTCCTTTTCACTGACGGTGCTGCCCGTGTCGTCCTCATCCTCGAAGGGGTTGTAGCTGGATTGTGACTGCGCGGACTGGGCAGGGTTGCTCAGGATACTAAGGTTGCTATGGGGAGAGAGAGAGCTTTCAGGGGATTCCAGCTCGGCAGGGCCCGCCGAGGGTCCTGGTGACTCCCAGCTGGAGGATCACGGTGGCCAGGAACTCAAGGGACAAAACAGCCCCTCATCTGACTGGAGGAAGACTATGTTGTTTGAACAGAAAGATTATTTTAGCAAAACCTGTAGCAATACTTTGGCTGTTAAACATGCATAAAGCATTTGAGAGAGAACAAGATTTCCCTTTCCTTGCTTGCATCTGGATGTGGTCAATCCAGAATAGGGGCCCTGGGGCAAGGGTGACAGACCACAGCTGAGCAGAACTGTTTTCCAGGCTTGGGGCTCCCCATCTCTCATTCCTGCTGCTATGAACAGGTGAGTCACAGGGCAGTGGAGGTGCCCTAGAAGGGTGGCAGTCTGGGAGGGAGGCTCGATCCTGCTGACAGGAAGGGGGGGTCCTGAGTGCTCCGGGCCCCACAGTGCAGTGCCCCCTCCTTCTGACTACTAAGGGGTTCAGCACTGGCTCCCCAGTTCTCCTGAGGCTGGAGCTTCCAAAATCAGGACCAAGGCCTGCAGTGCAGCCCTTTCTAAGCAGAAAGAAGGATTTCTTTGGGGCGCCAAAGAGAGAAAATCCATCTGTAACTGTATCAACCACCTACTGTGTGCAGGCCCAGAGTGGAGTCCAGAGAAATCAGAGCTAATCCTGGCCTGAGGGCTGGGAGTCGGGGAAGATGGGATGAAGGGACTGCAGGGTGCTAGGCACCATAAAGGAGACCACAACGAAAAAATGAGGCAGTCCCCTGGGAGTCCTAGAACGCCACCACATAACTAACAATGGATGAGGCCTCCCTTGAATGGACGACCCCAGCCTCTGAGTCCAGGGCTTTGGGGAACAGGCATTCAAAGCTCTGATGGATGATTCTGAGCATCCACCATCCCACCCCAGTGCAAGGAGATGAGGAGAGGCAACACCTCAAATGTCACCAGTGACCCCGAGGGGCCAGCAACTGCCTCATTGGCTTTGGTCTGGTGAGGGGGCCCAGGCCCAGTCTGAGGGCTGCCGACATTCCAGGCATATGCTGAGACCAGCACCCTCCCCGCTCCTTGGCCCCCTTCTCTAGCAGACTATTGTGAGAGGGGCTGGTGCTGGGCAGCTGAGTGTGTGCAGCAGTCGGGCCAGCCTCGAGCCCCAGCATCTCCTCTGAGGCAGTGTCTCATCCTTCCTGCTCCCCCGCCCCTCGGCACACAGGTGCTGGCCTGATCCCTGGGACGGGCACTTAGTGTGCGCAGTAGCTGAATGACAACCAGTCCCAGTCACAAGGTGATTACTACCATGCATGGCATGGAAGCCTCTGGGTAGGTCCTGCAGGAAGGACACGCTTTCTAGCACACACTTTCCAGAAAGTTCTAAGGACTTTCTATCCACAACTTATTTTTAGCCAACGACTAAGTCATAAAAAACCAACACTCTCAGTGAAGAGGTGATTTGAAATGGGGACACCTGACAGTCCTCTCCTGTCCCTCCCTCGACTGGTGCTTACACAGAAAGTAAACACAAACCTTAGCAGCACCTGAACCGCCTGAAGGGAACCCGCAATGGTGCACCTCCACTTGCCCGTGTCCCTGCAGGGTGGTGCCACCCCTGGAGACATGAATGACTAGCCTGATACCAGCTCCTCCCCTCACTCAGGAATAAAGCATATCTGTGACAAAGGCTCCTTCTCTGCATCTTTCAGCATCTCCAGCACTAGGCAGAAGATGATCCTCCTCAGAGACACCCTTGGGCCACCACCTACAGAGCTCAGGGGCCCAGGAAGCCACTGGAAAGACATCCATGGGGGTCCCTGTGCCACTGGGGAATCTCCCAGGTGACCAAGTTGGGGCTGTCCCAGGACCACGCGGATGACCCAAGGGAAACCCTCCCATGGCAAGGCCTTTTTCAGATCAAGGCTGTGCCCACTCACCTGCTGTGCTTATTCTGCAGAGACTGGTCGCCTGTCTGGTTGATGCCCGTCAGGGTGACACCATCAGTGGCCTTCTTCTTCTCTCTCCGGCTGAGAGTTCGATTCAGGTCTGCAGACCACTCCTAGGCAACAGGTGCCAAGGGAGAGAAATCATGAGGTTTCTCTGTCGGAAGCCATGTCAGTCTAAAATGCCCACCCAGCAAGCCAGTTTTCTGCCCTGCATGGTTAGTGACATTTAGCCTCAAGGTCTCTGCTCTCCCTTGTTTCCCAGCAGACCGCAGGCTCCCCAACGCCCACCTGTGGACCAAACGACCTGACCCCCTCCTCACTGCTCACCTCTACAACCATCCAACCCTGGCCTGTGGCAGCCACCTCCCGGAGGAGGAAACTTTCCAGGACACAGGGCGAGTGACAACAGGCCAAGGCTAACACGTGGAGTCCTACATAACAGCCCTAGGAGCCTCCGAGGCCTGTCAACACCCATCTTGGCTCTCAGCCTCCAGTCCCCTCAGGCCAGCATGGGCTCCAGTGGCTTCACCAGGTGTCCCTCAAATCTCCCAAAGTAGACAGGAACCAGCCCTCTGAGGAGATTGGCCAGGCCATGCAGCCTTGTCTGAAGTGCTGAAGATCCTTCCTATTTATGACCTAAACTGTCTCTGGGTCATGGCGTTGAGACAGCTGGCTGTGGGAACCTGAGAAAGCCTACACCGTGGGAAACTGAACCCTGGACTGCAAATAAAGTCAGGGGCTAGGTCACTTCATAAAACAAAGGGGCAGATGAGTGGACTCTTATGCCAGTCTGTGAGGGGAGAAGCCACCCAGGTGTGTTTTCCTTCCCTGCAACTTTCCCTTTTCAATCTGAACAGCATGCTGGGGGCTAACCAAGCAAAGTATCATCTCCTAGAAGGTCCCTATTTTCCTAGCTGTGACTGTGCTGAAAAACAGAGGAAGTGGGGACAAAAGGAGAAAGGGGACTGTGCCTTGATTTTCCAGAAAAGTACTTGCATGTATGTGCACACACGTCTATGTGTGCACGTGCCTCTGAATTTAATAAATTCTCCTTCCCTCCCATCTCTACCCATTATCAAACAACTTTAATTAAGACTTGGTATGGTTGAGGCCACAGCTTGGCTCACATGTAGCTACAGAACTTCAAGGTTAGAAGCCAACCTAGAAACATCAAGCCTAACCTGTCAATTTGTCACACGAAGAAACTTAGTCCCAGAAAGAAAAAGTGACTTGCCTATGCAGAGTGGGTAGCAGACTTGGGCCCCTGACCCCAAATCCAGGTCACCTTTTGCCTATTAATTATTTTTCAGACTGAAAATAAGTTGACTGAGAACTCAGTTGGAACCCAGAGTTCCCCACAGTGACCTCTGAATATAAATCCATCCAGATTGGGCAGCTTCCAAGGGCGAGGGGTCAACATCAAGCAGACTGTGAAAGGAAGGGTCAGCTGTCAACAGCTCTGATGACACAGCATGAACTGGCCTGCTGCAGAACCAGGCTGGGGACCACCACACACACAGATCCATGGGGTCTGAGGACACACTACAGGGGGTTTGGAACTCAAGGAGTTAGTCATAAAATAGAAACTTACTTCATCCTTGTGGCATGGAAAATAAAAATAAATAATTTCATTAGAGAAAGTCAGGCAAAGTCCTGTAACAGCTGCAAATGTGTGCAAGAGGAACACCCACCCCAGTGAGACCACTTGTCAAACGTTCCTCCTCACTATTCCCTCTCTGGGTATTAACGGGCACCTCTAAGAGACCCAGTAACAGCTGCAAATGTGTGCAAGAGGAACACCCACCCCAGTGAGACCACCTGTCAAACGTTCCTCCTCACTATTCCCTCTCTGGGTATTAACGGGCACCTCTAAGAGACCCAGGTGAATGTCATAGGTGATTTCCTGTACCCATGCAGAGGAGCGAACACCCACTCTAGACCAGAAGCCCAGCTGTGCACAAGCCACCACATGAACACACTTCTCCCCAGCGTGCTGTCACCGGGGAAGCAGAGGCTAGGCTTTGTTTGTCTCCTCTAGGCCACTTCCACTCAGGAAGGCCCTAGCCCTCAACCCTCTCCCAGTGCCTCGTGGTAGGGCAAGGACTGCTCTGCAGCCTCCTGTTGGGGCTGAGTCCTGAGGAAAGTGCAGGGAGTACTCAGCTGCAGGGATCTACACTGTCTTTTGGGGAAACCTTAGGAAGGTCCAGAAAACAGAAGTGCAGGCGTGAAGATTGATGAAACTGCAGGCTGAGTAGGGGCCAAGGAGGCTTCTGTGTGGTGGGCCAGGGCAAGGGCCTGACAACAGGCAGCTCTTGCAGGCCAGGCCCTGGGCCAATAACCCAGCATGGACCAGGTTACGGCATCCCCCCAGCAGCCTGAGGAGATGGGTGCTGTTGACGTTCCCATTTGATACATGGGTAAACTGCGTCACTGAATGGGCAAGTGGTTTGCTCAGCATCCCAGGTGCAGTGATGAGGCAGGACCTGAATGCAGTCTGCTACTGATCAGGTGAAACCACGGGGCCCACACCCAAGGCAGAGGTCACCCTCAGCATCCTCGCCGAGACCTTCCCAATCCCGATGCCATGTGCTTCAGCGCCCCTCACGAGGACGGGAAAATCCCTCCTTCAGGGAACAGGGGGTGGCAGGATTTTCAGCCACTGCATTCTATGCTGCCGTTGGTGAGCCAGGTGGGGCCTGGTGACCCAATCCCAGGGCTGGACAAATCCTGAGATCCCCAGGCCCTCACATTTTGCAATGTAAAGATATTGAAAAGATTAAACTCACAGAATGGGAAAAGAGGAGAGTTGGTCCTGAACCAAGATTCATTGAATTCATTGTCTGAAGTGTGGAAAGTGAGGAGGGACACCCACTGAGACCACCTCCCGTTCCTTGGTCCACTGTGAGTGAGAGTGAGGTCTGGGGGCACTGGCTACTTGCTTCCTGGCCATCCTGCAAGGTGGGACAGAGACCCAAGCTCCCGTGTATTCTGTGGCTCCTGGGACTCCCAAGGAAGGGAATGCCAATGGTCAACAAGAGACAGTCAAATGTTCCTAACTGGAAAGAACATAATTGCACCTTCACCAGAGATTCAGAAGGCCTTCAGTATTGTCCCAAGCCCCCCAGTCTCCAGACATCACCTAGGTTTGTACCCTATCTATGCATAAAGGCTGCCTAATAAATAGGGCAAAGGCAACCCAGAGTCTGAAGTGAGAAAGATATCCTATTAACTTAGCTCTGTGGGGCCAGGTCCCCTCCTACGCTGATGGGTCACGGGTGCGTAGCCACATCTTACCTCAAACTGTGGCCAGTTCATGGCCATGCCCGGCCCGTGATTGGCTCTGAACCACCGCAGGTCCTCCACCGCGTCGGCCGCTCTGATGCTCTGCTCCAGGTCACGGTAAATGGTTTTGTAGCTAAGTTAGAAAGATGAGCACAGCTCTTTTGGAAGGCAAGGACCAGCCACATTCGTCCCAACCCAGTGCTGCCCACAGCAGGCCCTATGGTCCCTGCAGTCCATGCTAGAGTTGACCTCATAGACACAAATCAGGAGCACCTCTCCCCTGGCTCAGGTGGAAGGTCCCCCTGCTGCCACATGCACAGATGGAGGACAAACCACCACCCCAGCTTCAGCTTCCAACCCCTAGGTTTTAAATCAAACCAGCTGACAACAATTGCACTCTGCTCTGCATCAGATAATGCAAAAGTGCCAGCATGTAGGCTGTGCTACAGAACTTCAAGGTTAGGAGCCAACCTAGAAACGTCAAGCCTAACCTGTCCATTTGTCAGATGAGGAAACTGAGGCCCAGAAAGAAAAAGTGACTTGCCCATGCAAAGTGGGTGGTAGACCAGGGCTCCTGACTCCAAATCACTCCAAATGGGCACCACTCAGTGTGGTCCCATTCAATTAGGTCCAGAGTTGTGGAAGAAAATACTGGAGAGTGTCAGAAAGTCCCCCTCATCCCTTCGTCTCCATCAGAAAAGCTAAAAGGTTTACATCCTAATGTGCAAATACAGCGTGGGAAGATCACGGACACTCTGGAGCCCACCCGCCACCAAGAGGGTGTGGGGGCACCCTCTGCTTGGCAGCTCAAGCCAGTTACCTTCCTGGAAATGCTGCTCTGCAGGGCAGGAGTATGTCTCACTTCTGGAGCTGATATTTCATTTATAGACTGTATGGCCAGCAAGTCATGACCTTCTCTGGGCCTCCTCTGTTGAGGGGGCGTGATACCTTCTGTTAAGGGTTGAACTGTGTCATCCAAAAAAGAGATGTTGGGGCCGGCCCGTGGCTCACTCGGGAGAGTGTGGTGCTGATAACACCAAGGCCCCGGGTTCGGATCCCATATAGGGATGGCCGGTTAGTTCACTTGGGAGAGCGTGGTGCTGACAACACCAAGTCAAGGGTTAAGATCCCCTTACCGGTCATCTTTAAAAAAAAAAAAAAGAGATGTTGGAGCCCTAATGCCAGTACCTTAAAATGTGACCTTATTTGGAAAATGGGTCTTTACAGAGATCAAGTTAAAATGAGGTCACTAGGGTGGGCCTTCATCTAATATGACTGGCATCCTTATAGAAACGGGAAAACTGGACATGGAGGGAAGGCCACAGAAGACACAGAAGGAGAAGAGAGCCAGCCATGTGACTGGAGTGATGCAGTCACACGCCAAGCAACACTGGCAAACGCCAGGAGCTCCCTGAGGCAGAAAGGACCTGCCTGGAGCCTCCAGAAGGAACGTGGCCCTGTGATGCCTTAATTTCAGACTTCTGGCTCCAGAACTGGGAGAAAATAAGTTTCTGTTGTTTTCAGCCCCCAGATTTTGATACTCTGCTACACCATCTACTGGTCAGGTGGCTTGGAAGACTCAATGAGACAAGCTATGCCAAGTCTGGGCCTGCAGCTGAGGACAGTCACAAGTTATTCTACACACAGAAGAGCTAGACACAAACCGCAGCCCTGACCCACTGGCTGTGCAGCCATGGGCAGGTCATCTAACCTCACCCAGCCTCAATTTCCTCATCAATGAGATGGTGACATTGCCACCTACTTTACAAGACTGTCATAAAGATTAATTGATGGTGGCAGAGTAGCTGCCCAATAATTGTTGCATTTGATTATTTTTATACAAAAGGAGACAAAGAGAACATAATTTCTATTAACAACAAGCCTTGACCTGCGATTCATTTCTAAACAGCTCTGCTAGAAATCTACGGCCCTCAGCTAGCCTGTACCCTGATGAAGGTGTCACAGGACCAAAGATGAGGAAAGCGCAGAAAATACCTCATGGCTTCTGTGTCATGATAACTCAGAACAGAATCTCAGAGGGTCTATGCTGCCCCCAGGGGGCTCAGAACCACTAAGAAGTCCAGGGCTCAGTTGGCAGCAAGCTGCTCTGGAAGAGAAAGACCTCATAAAGGGCCTCAGAGTACGACTGTCCTGGGGGCGGGGCACACCCAGCTCAGGAAATGCTGGACTCATCTGCAGGTAGATTTCAAATACGCTGGCTGTGGCTGGCCCTAGCTGTGCCCCAGAATAGGCGGCCCTCCCTTCCTGCTCAGACCTGTATGCAGAGCTGGCAGAGTGTGCCATGACTTGTCTGCTCAGCCCAACGATCATCTGGGCTAGCCAGGCCTTCCACAGGCAGCGGACAGCACCTGCAGCTGCAGATGGGCTCAGCAGAAGGGCCAGCCCACCCTGGCGTCAAGATTACAGAAAAGCAGGACAACCTAACAGTTAGGAGAAGACTTTCTGATTAACACTGCCACCCTGAGCCTCGGGAGCAGCAACTGAGTTTTACTCAAAAGCAACTTTTCACTGACTTCATCAGATGTTTTTCAGCTCAAAGGAAACATACCTGGCCACATTTGACAGGTCTAGGTGCTTCTGAACCTCCAGCAGAACCTCCCGGAAGAAGCGCAGACGCTTCTCCTCAAACTGCTGGCACTGCTCAAACACTTGCTCCATGTTCTCCATGTACTGGGGAGTGCCCTGGTCAAGCTCCTTCAGGGACTTCTCGTACTTCTCTCTGGTCTAAACGAAAATCCAGGCACAAGATGAAGGCTCATTTCCATTCAGCCTCCCCATTCACCCCACCCACCCTGGAGCTTCTCAGGCCTCCCTAGATTCCAAAACCCAAAGATCATGATCTCTGGAGTCTGACAGACTTCAAGTTCAAGTCCTGGTCCCTCCACTTCTGCATGACCCTGAATGGCCTAAACAGGTAAATGTAGGTGAAGGCCTGGTCACCCTGGAGCTCGGTGTGCATGTCCCCAAGCATGTCACATGCCTGTGTCCTCTCTCCCTGTGGGGAAGGGCTATGCTGAGTCACCCTGGACCTTTGGACCTTGCCCCCAGCAGCAGTGGCTCGGTGAGTCACCCAAGAAACAAGGTCATGGCTTTAAGTGCCAGATGGACCTGGGGCCGAATACTGGCAAGCTCTCTCGTTTTCTTGGAGCCTCACTGTTCTTATCAGAAAATGGGGACACTTTCTCCTTTACAGTGTTCTGATATTTCAACAACAGGCACAAAGCTGCAGGAAGCAGGTGTTCAAAACCCTTGTTCCCTTGTCCTCTAGCCCCCTCGTCCCCCTAACACAGCCATTCTGTTCAGGCTATCCCTGAGAAGGGGAACTACAAGAAAGGAAATAGTAACTGCAGGTGTGCCCTATCTCAGGAGGGCCTAGGGACAGCTGGAAAATGTATGAAATTCCTAAGAATTGGCTAAAATGAGAGCATTCATCTGGCAGGGCTGTACCTTGAGGTTATTAACCTCCCATTTGCACAGACTTCCCTGCACCTACCCCTTGGTGGTGAGCCAGGCCACCAGTCTGGTGGCCAGGTGGGCTTGCTAGCTGGTGGGACCATGATATCCTCCTGGGGTGAAGTGAGGGACAGCAGGGCTGGGGCCACAATTTATTGCAAGTTTTTCCAGTACTGAGACCCTGAGAAGTGAGGGGAATGGTCAGCTATGCTTTCCTGTCCCTGAAACATGTGCAGGCCTTCTGAGGAAGGACCAAGTACTCCCTGAGCCACTGCAGGCCTCTGGAGCACCTTCTCTGCCTGCTCCTGGGGCCCTGCATCTACTCCACCCACCCTGCTCCCCTTGCAGATAATGCTTCCCACAGTCATGACCTGGGACACTCCTCCTTAGGCTTCAAAGAGACCCCTCTTCTCAAAGCCTTCCCCAACCTCCCAAGAGCAGGTCCCACCCTACCCCTGCCCTCTGCCCCTCTCATGGCATCAGTGGTTTCTTGTTCAGCTTCTGAGTCTCCTAAGATGGCTCAGTTCCAACCACCCAGGACACTGTGTAGAAGCCCTAGCTCAGAGACGTGAGATGCAGCTGTGCATTTAAGCACCCACATCCTGGGGATACTGTCAGAGCAACACAGAGCATCTGCCTCTTGGGAGCCTCCTGGCAGGCCTTGGGTACCCAGCAGGATGAGATGCTTCCTGCTCTGGGCTCCCCAGGCACCTGGCCTCTGCCCCTCCTGCTGAGTCCCAGGCCTGCCCCAGCACAGGCCAGCTGCTGAGCAGAGTCATCACTATTTGAAAAATCCCCATGCAGACCACACATGGACACATGGAGCGAAGTGAGAGACAGCCTTCCCCTCATGAGGACTGTAACATCTCAGCATGAACACAAGAAGCTCCTTTCTGATGGATGCTGCAAGACGCAGGCACTGCCTGGCCCGTAAGAAAGGGGAAGGACATGCACAGCCAGTCAGGGCTGGTTTACAAACTACTTCCAGAAGGGTGGTGCGGAGGGACTGAACTCCTCTCCAGGACTCTAAGCCCACGAGGACCACTCATGTCCTGAGGTCACAGAGGCAGGGAGGGCCCCTGAAGGGAACTCAAAGTGCCCCAATCATCCTGACAGACACTTCGAGTATGACCTCGTGCCCTGCAAGTGTTTTGCAGGGGCATCAATCTGGTGGTATCTGTTCAGGGTGGCTGTAAATAGAAAGGCACCGCTCCACACACATACCCCTGCACATGCAGATGCTTCATGTTTCCTCCAGGAGCCTTCCTGGGCACATGATTCCCTAGGGTCCTGGCAGAAGCCTTAGAGTTCCTGGCCCTTATGTTTCTCAGGCCCAGCTGCCCCCGCTTCAACAGGCAGTTCCAGGTTCCTCACCTGATCCCACAGTGAAGGCACCTGGGCTGCTGCATTCTTGGCCTAGCAATGGGGTCCGCTCTCCAAGGGGCTCTGATGCTTTCTTTGAATAACGAGATCTCATGTAGATGATATTTCCCCCTTGCTACGCTGACGACAGGGTAGTGTGGAATGGTGGAGAAGGGTACAGGCTTTGGGGTCAGAATCCCTGCTCTCACATTATTGGGCAGCACATGATTTAACCTCTCTGACCTTGGTTTCCTTATTTACAAAACAGGGATGCCACCGCCTAATTCACAAGGGTGCAGAGATGCTCATTTGAGGCCTGGAAAGGCTGGAGGGTAGGAAGGAATCGGCTCAGGACTCCTGCTTCCCCTTCCACCCTTAAGGCCTGTTCCTGGAGAGCAGCCTCTCTTTAACTTCATTCCATCTCTTCTGCAAATCCAGGTTGGGAATCTCTCTCCAAACACTGGACAGAGCAGGCCCTTGGCAATGATATCTTCCAGTCCCCACCCCCTTACATCAGAACAAAGGAGGGGAGGTGAGGCCAAGGGCTGAGTCCCTCACTTCCTGGGAACTTTTAAATCACAAGGAGATGCTGGGTAGTTTTTAAATCCTGTGACTCTAGGATTTTCCAGGAAAAATTACTACCTATCTCTGTGGAGCACTTCAGTTTACAAAGTGCTTATACAAAATCATCTCATTTGATCATCTCACTAACCCTCTGAGACAGATAATCTCCTCACGATAGAAACAGAAGGACAGCCAGGATCCCACATGGCCTGTGCACTGTTATTTCTTGGTCGAATGCTACCATCTGCACCCTCAGCTCCTGCAGCCTCTGCTGTGCTCTTTGGGGCCTGTCATCCTGTTACTCCTGAGGTTACAAGACAGCTCCATCTCCTCTCCCAGCCCTCACTTCCCTAGGGTCTCAGTGCACTGGGCTTCCCAGACGTGCTCTCCTGCCCGCTCCATACAAAACAGAGCAATCCTTCTAAGCCACTATGACCCTCCTCTTGGCGCCCTACCCTCCCTGGGCTCCAGGCCCTTCTTGTTGGCTCCCTGTCAGCAGCATCCCAAGCTCCTTACTCCACCTGGCTGTCAAGGCCATTAGGAATTTGTTCCTCACAACCCTCTACAACAGCTTATGGGTCAGTTCCCTGCCACTGGCCACACCCATTCACACCTCTGTGTCCTGCACATGCTGCTCCCTCCCCGCAGCAATCCCAGCCACCCTTCAAAATTTCCTGGGAAGGGCCCCCCAACCTTGTTCCCCTGAGTTTGGCATTCATCTGCCCCTCATCACAGGCGGGCGCAATGGCAATGGCTATGGTAAAGCTAAGGTGCTAAGCTTCTTGATATATTTATCCTCCTATCTACCCATCCAACCAAGCAGTTACAAAAGGTTTACCATGTGCCAGATACATGATCAGTGACACACTGACACGCAAGGGTAAAAGCAAGTGTGTGACATACCTTAAGAACATCTTGCTTGCATTTTTCTATTTTATCCTGCAATTTCTTGAGCTGTTCAGGGTTGAGGGATGGGTCTGCTTTGCTGTTGGCTTCTCGTGAGATGGCCAACTTCTCCTCCTTGCATGCTGCGTGGTGGGCTTTCTTTGCTGCTTCTACCTACAAGAAGAATGAATTCCTGAACACCACGGTGCTGAAAGTTCAGAATCCTCACTAGTAACATCTCGGGGAAATGCCTGTGCTCAAGACGAGAACAGTGGGTACAAAATTGTATATACGCTCTAATTGCAATTAGATATAACAGAGGAATTCACTCCAATATTTACTGTGTGCATGCTCTGTGTTGTGCATGATTCTAGACATCAGGGACACAGAACAAGACAAAAGAACCTGGATTACATGAAGCTTTCATTCAGCTTGGGGGAGGCAAATGCAGGAAAAATCAAATGCCAGAGTCAGAAGGTGGTTAAGTGCTGTGGAGGAAAATAAAGCTGGGACAAGAGACAGAAAGCACTGGCAGTGGCTGACAGGATTTTATACAGAATAGCTGGAAGGAGGTGTGGCTTATCTGAGTGAACAGCATGCCAGGCAGCTGGAACAGCAAACACAAAGGAAATTCCAAAGGAAAAACCCAATGCGAGCGAGAGGGCTTTGCTGGGAAGGCAGGAGGACAGGCCACCTTTCGCATAGTTTTAATGGCCACTTCACTCACACTCACACACACACACACACACGTATGTGTATGCATACTGATTTAACAGATGCTTCCTTATTTGAGCCAAAGCCACAGATTTCATTCTAGAGGGAAAGAAGAGTGTAGCAATGGCCTTGTGACAGGGGAATAGTTTCATTATGAATAGAGCCAGGGACAAGAAGGAAGAGAAATGAGATGTGGCAAAAGCCAAAACATGGGGAGAACAGGAAAGCCTGTTATAACCCAAAGACAGAGGCATGTTCTAGATGATTCTAAGAAGCAAGGCAGCACAGCTCCTGTGAGAAGCTAGGTGGAGGGGGCAGCACGTCTACCACCGTCCACCCCATTCCAGTGACGAATGGGGGGCCAGGCTGAAGGCAGGAGGGAATGGATGACAGCCTCCAGCTGGCCAAGGCCCGACAGATTGATTTGCTACTTTCAGAAAAAGGAATGTCAGTATCATTTGCAAATTTAGGAGAAAAACCCATGCAAAAGAAAGAAAAAATTTAAATTAATCCTCTATGCTAAACTAAAGGGACTTTTCAGTCTCTCTAGTAGAAAATTCCCCAGGGTTGGGAAGTACTGTTAGTGGTTAAGAGCTTGAGTTTTGGGCCCTACCACCAATGCACAGTCTGATCCTCAGTTTCCAAGTCTATAAAATAGGCCGGTAAGGATTAACTTTAAAGAATGCACATAAAGCACTCAGTGTCTTAAACCTGGGTAAATGTCTGTCACTCAGGTGTCCAGCCTGAGGAGTGGCTTTTCCTCTACTAGCTGTGGCCTCCTGTGCCTAAGGTAGTTGGCAGGAATTCCTGGGAGTGAGGGGAGGGAGTGCTGCTGGGGGCTCCTGGGGGACAAGCGATGAGGAGCCCAGGCAGGGATGCAGCCGGCAGGAAGGAGGCACCTCTTTAAGCTTCTTGGCCCAGGGCTTCTGTGCCTTCCGAAAGCTGTCCTCAGCTTCTTTGGTTTCCTTAAAGCCTCCCATCATCTGCTTGTGAAAGGCTTCCTTCTGCCAATTTTTGATCTTCTCGAAGTCATCATTCATCAGTGAGGCCTTCACCTCGAGGTGCAGCTCGCTCACTCTCTCTGCCTCGGACATGACAGCAATCCAGGCCTTCTCCACTGTCCCATACTGCGGCCCTGGGCATGGGAGAGAAGCTGTGGGTTACTGGGCAGCGGACCAGTGGTGGGGATTTCCTCTGTTAACCCCCTCAGCTGATCACACGGGAGTTTAGGCTGGTGGCCTGGCTGTCTGGCCACGAGAAGGTTTCCTTCTGGTTGCTTCAGAAATTTTTCTCAGTGGCTCTGTTCTCTTTTCAGGATTAACTTTAAAGGATGAACATAAAGCACTCAGTGTCTTAAACCTGGGTAAATGTCTGCCACTCAGGTGTCCATCCTGAGGAGTGGCTTTTCCTCTACTAGCTGTGGCCTCCTGTGCCTAAGGCAGCGGGCAGGAATCCCTGTGAGTGAGGGGAGTGCGTACTGCTGGGGGCTCCTGGGGGACAAGCGAGGAGGAGCCCAGGTAGGGAGGCACCTCTCCCTGTTCCTGAAACTGAATTTGCTCTCCCCTCTTCTGTTAGGAAAATTGGGGAATTAACATGTATCTCCTTTTTTTTAAATGCCACTGAGCTCTTTAAAAACTCAAATTTTTGCATTGTGGAAGTCTTAATTTGCTCAAGGATGGCCAGAGAAGGGAGGACCTCCTGAAGTGAGGTCTCCCAGGCTGCTCTCCCAGGCTGCTCCGCATCCACCCCCACTCACACCTTCCCTGCAGTGGCCCCGTGATCAGATTCCTGAGCTCGCTGGCCCCTTGCCAGCCCCGTGCCTGTCTCCCTCTCCTGGACCACGCATTGTGGAAGTCTTAATTTGCTCAAGGATGGCCAGAGAAGGGAGGACCTCCTGAAGTGAGCTAAGCGCTCTCCCAGGCTGCTCCGCATCCACCCCCACTCACACCTTCCCTGCAGTGGCCCCGTGCTCAGATTCCTGAGCTCGCTGGCCCCTTGCCAGCCCCGTGCCTGTCTCCCTCTCCTGGACCACTCTCATTCCCTCCCATGAACTCTGCCCTAGAGAAGAAGCTCTAGAATGCTGGTGGGATGGAAGAATGTCTCCTCGCAGAATGGAAGCCCTGTCCTGGGCGGAGGGAGGGGAAAGAGACAGGAACCTGCCCTGGCCCCAGTGGAAATCTCTCCATGGTAAGGTAGGGGGCTGAGTCGCCTCACTCCCTACTCACTGATCGCAGTCCATGAGGCTCAGGAAGGAAACTCTTAATGCAGACTGTCATTTTTGTTAAGGGAATAGGGTGGGGTGGTGGGAGGCTTGGGAAGGAGGGAGAGCTAGGACAGAACTGAGGGTGACAAATGAGAAGACCCAGAGCCTTCTTCAAGGTCGAACAGTGACTGTCTGAGCTGAGTACTGACAGGCATGGGCTGGGCTGGGCTGTGAGAACCCAGAGGGGGGCACGTAATTCTGGGGTTTGGGACAGTGGAAATGTGACCATGGAAGTTTGACGCCTCTGAACCTCTAATCCCTCGTGTCTGCAAAATGAATATGCTCCCTGTCCTGCCTCGGTCTGCAGTACCACAGCCAGGTCCACAAGGTGAGGGTGGCAAGGGTGCTTTGTAAACCTCAAGTTCTAAATAAAGAGATGGGACGGCGCTGACAGCAGATCCTGAGAGAGGGGACTCGGGCAGATGAAGTGAAACAGGAACAGCTACCATTCGCTGAGGGAGCTCCTCACCCAAGTGTGCTGCTACTCCTCACCCACGTGTGTTGCTCCACAGCCAGGCTCCTCCCTGCACCAAGGACTGTGCTAAGCGCCCCCCACCATGTCCTATTTCAGCTTCAGGGGAAAGGACAGGCAGCTGGTCTAGACACGGCTGGCCCCTCACCTAGGGTCCTGGCCCCCCTGGTTGGCTCTTCTGAGGATAGCTGGTCATGACAGAAGAGTTACGCCCAAACAACCCCAAGAAACTGCTAATCTGCTTCTGTGCCTGGAAATCCTGTCATCAGTGAAGCGCTCCCTCTGCTGCTGGTAAGCTTGTTCCTAAGCACAGTCCAAATCTACACAGGAAAGCTTCTGAATCTTCTGAGCTTTTTGGTAAGGAGGAAAGGGGACAAAACCTCCACAAAACACACCCATGGTTATTCCCTTTAAAATTCAAAATTAGAAAGCCCGCTGGCTGTCACCATCTAGTCTTGTCTGATTTACTATATGGCCAAGTTTAAAAATAAACAGCTCTCAATGTTAGAAACCAAGGTGCTGAACAGCAAGGACTTTTATTTGATAGGAACTTAGTCAAGTTTTGGCCCTTAACGAACTGTTCTGAGTTACACTGGCAAGCATGTGTCCTACAGACAACAAGGACTGAACAGGAGACTGCTTGCTCAGAGTAGTCCTGTGTCCCCAAGGAAAGGGGACAAAAGCTCACGCAGCCTGTGCCTACTGGGTGACAGGCACCCTGCTGCTCCCCCATAAAAATCACAGCCATAATTATGAGATACACTCCTGCCCCAATCTTATGAGAGGAAACTGGCACAGGGAGGGTCTATGACTTTCCCAGAGCCCCGGCTAGTAAGTAGCCGCCGCCAGGGCTGAGGTGCCCTGTGCTGTGGCCTCCTTACCCCTCTCCACAAGCTGCCTCCAGCGCCGGGCCCACTCGGTGAGCTGCTGTGCATACCCCTTCTCAATGCGCGCCCGCTCGTGCAGGCAGTTCATGAGGTCGCTGCACAGGCGGTGGCCATCATCAATCCGCTTCACGGTCCGCTTGTAGTTCCCGACCTAGGAGACAGACCACACCGTGAGGTTCCTGGGAGTAGGACAGCCTGCCCCTCGCTTCTGCACAAACGCCTCCACGCCAACCAGGCCCCAGATGCTCACCTCAGGGGTTGTGCTTACTGCTCCCCCTGCCCCATAGTTTGAAAGGCACACTGCATTGTTAGGAATAAAACCAGGAGGCTTGTTACCTAACAGGCACATACAAATCAGTGAAGGGAAGCCTCTCAATATTCCCTAGGCCTGGTACTGAGCAGAAACTGACCCATGGGTCGAAAAGAGAGGCAGACGTGCTTGGGAAGTATTATGATGCAGGGAAGCACGGGGCTGAGGATGCCTAGAAGGGCATCTCACACACACCGAGGGGCCAGAATGCCTTCCCTGAGTAGGTGACATCTAACTAAAAGGCTTTTTTTGTTTTTGTTTTTTAAACAGGAAAATATTTTTTTAGTAACTCAGATTGAAATGATCTTATAATTCTTGGCTAAAGGCCTTTTGATCACAGCTGGTATAAACATGTCTTCAGTGCTTTCTGCTTTGATGTCATCACATGCTGGATGATTATTACTTCCAAATTATAGCAATAAACACTACTTCCCACTGTATCAGCCCGTTTATGTTGCTTATAACAAAATACCTGAAACAGGGTGATTTATAAAGGAAATGAAATTTATTGTTTACAGTTTCTGAAAATGAAATTTATTGCTTACAGTTTCTGAGGCTGGGAAGTCCAAAGTCCATCTGGTGGTTGTAACAGTGACCCAGGGGTCTCACATTGCAAGATGGTGGAAGCAGAGAGAGCAGAGAGGGAAAGAGACTCTCCTCTCCTTTTAAAGCCCTCAGAACCACACCCCTGACCACCATTTTAAATCCATTCACTACTGCACAGTCCTACAATCCAATCACCCCTTCAGGGCTCCACCTTTTATTACCGTAATAGGATTTCCCACCCTATTAACAGTCACAGTGGGGGCTAAGTTTCTAACACATAAAACTTTGGAGACACAACTCAAGCAAGCTTCAATGACTTTTGGGGGGACATAATTCAATCCACTACACCCACTTACTGAGCACCTACTCTGTGTCAGGCACATGCTAGGTGTTTCATACCTCCAAATATTGCCACCCCTTACCAACTAGAATAACTGTCCCCATTTTACAGATAAGGAAACTGAGGCTTAGAGAAGATACATAGTTTGCCAAGATCCCGTGGCCACAGTGGCTGAGCTAAAGGCAATTTCTCAAACAGTTCCTGGTAGGACAGTCTTTGTAGTAAATCTCAGACTCTTCTCTTTGTCAAGGGCCAAGGACAGTTTTGACTACTTTTTTTTCAAATATGGAAGGAGAAACTAACTCATGTAAATTATAAATAAGAAGAATAATTGAGAAAATGTAAACAGCTAATTTGGGGTGAAAATCCGTATGTTTCATTCTTTGAGCCACTGATTTGAAAGGATACAAGGTAGCTGAGACCTGAGTACCCAGAGGAAATATGACAAAAAAAAGATCTATTTTCATTCTTTTTCTCCCAGTGTCTTCAAAAATCTTAGTCAAGCTCTTGTCAGTTTTACTTTTTCTAACAGTCTCTTTGCCTGGCTGATAATTCTCAGTATTTTACGTCAAAAAATGATCTATTTTCATTCTTTTTCTCCCAGTGTCTTCAAAAATCTTAGTCAAGCTTTTGTCAGTTTTACTTTTTCTAACAGTCTCTTTGCCTGGCTGATAATTCTCAGTATTTTACGTGTTTAGAGTCATTCTGGAAGTTACTAGAGAACAGGATGGACTATGTGCCTGCTTTTGCAGAAAGGAAGAGTTTTCTCTCTGCAGTGCAGGTTGTAGAGATAAACAGTGCAGCCTGTTTAACTCCGATTTATGAACAATTCAAACCACCTAAGTTCCTCCTATCCTGCGCTGAGTTAGCCAGGTGAGGAGGAGGGCTCTGGAAGGGTCTGCAGGAAGGCGGGGAGGGATGGTAAAATCCTGCAAAGGGACAAAACACATGGGTCCTGAATAGAGATGGGCAAGGGGAGAGAAGACGGCTGCAGCACCCAGAGGAAGGGCTGTCCCCGAGGCCACAGCTCTAGACAGGCTGAGATAACTCCACTCCTATGGGAACCAGAGCCCTGGTGACAACAAGGGCCCCTAAAGGTAGTTAGCCTGGGAAGCCTTGTCCAGAGGAACGGTGTGATTTCCAGGGGGCTCACTGGCATGTGGGAACCGCTCTCAGACTCGTCATCAGTCATCCTTCCCTCCACAGACCCGCTCCAGCCCAGGTGTGGCCTGGCTGTAATTCCTCAGCAAGGCTGGCAGTTCAGAGCTCATCAAAACACGGGAGCTGATGCTGAGCTTCAACTCCATGCTTCATCTGCCCCTTTTAGAAAGGCAAAAGCAAGCATTTTCACAACCCGTTGGAAGCGACATCACATGCTCGCTTCCCTTACAGTGGGGCCTTGCTGTCAGTTTGAAATTTACAGCAGGATGAAAAAAATACCCAACATAACACAACTCAGTATTGCTGAGCCAGTGGCAAGAGAAGCTAAGATAATCACAGCCCAAATTTAGCCTCAACAGTCAACGTGAAACCACGATGCAGAGCTGGATTCATCTCCCTGTTACAGACAGAACTCAAATGAGTAATCAGCACCAAAATGTGTATTTTGGCTCTCTAGAAACCTTCCCGCCTCTCTGATTTTCAAAACGCTTGGGAAGAGATTTAGGGAAAAGAAAAAAGATATTTCTTAACAAGTCACAATTTGGTACAACCCATCAGCACACACAGTAGCTGCTGCTCTTGAAATCTGAAAAGCGGCGATGAATACAGAAAGGATGTTTCAGTAAGCCTGTCTCTTAGGTTTCCATGCAAGCTCTCAGTTGGTCCAGGAGGTGACACAGGAGCCTGTGGTAGCCCTGCAACCACTGCTGGGGACAGGCAGCAGGCTGCAAGCGCAGAGCCAAGAGGAGAAGGGAGTGCGCCAGATCAGGAGCAGAGATGCTCCTCGATCACTGGTCCCGCTGCCTCCTATTAAGTGAGACAGCTCCATGTTGGCTCATGACATGCCATCACTTTAAGTCACCATCTCCATAAACCACCAGAGACAGAGCAATGTGGCAGTTGTCCTAGGAGCAGAGCTGCTGATGGCTGTTTTTCTAAATTGAGACAGGCAAAGTCACCCTTTGCAGGGATACACTTACATGTGTTTCGACAAATGTGTACCATTGTATAACCATCTCCATATCAAGGTACGGGCCATTTCCATCCCCTTCAAAGTTCTCTTGTGCCCTCTCCTGCAGTCCATCCCTCCCACACAGTCCCCGGCAACCACTGATGTGATTTTTGTCCCTTTTCCAGATGTTCAGGATACATGGAATCACACAGTATGTAGCCTGGCTTTCGTGACTGGCTTCTGTCACTTACCTTGATGCTTTTGAGACTGATCCATGTTGTTGCCTAGATCAGTAGTTCATTCCCTTTTATTGCTAAGCAGTGTTCTATTGTATGGAAATACCACCATTTGTTTATCGATTCATCCCCTTACTCTTTTTTTTATTTTTTTCCCCTTTTTTTTGTCTTTTTTCGTGACTGGCAACGGATCGCAACCCTCAGTGTCGTGCCTGTACCGGACCGGGACCGGCAACGGGATCGCAACCCTCGGTGCTGCGCCCGCCCCTCGCTCAGCCAGTGAGCGGGAACCGGTCTGTATGTGGGATCCGAACCCTCGGTGGGAGCGCCACCACACTTCCCAAGCGGCGCACTGTAGCAGTGCGCCACCGGGCCGGCCCTCGACTCATCCCCTTGAAGGACATTTGGGTTGTTTTCAGTTTGGGATAATTATAAATAAAGAAGCTATAAACATTTGTGAAAGTTATCAGTATCAAAATGGAGTCACTAATGTCAAACCCTAACAAAACAGAGCTGGGAGGCCATGAAGGAAGGGCCCTAGCACATATGTCTCTGATGGGAACTACACAAGAAATTCCTGGAAACTGCAGCTACTTTCACAAGGACACGTGCCTCACAACATCTGCCTCCACCAAGGAGCTAATGCTAACTCCTGCAACAAGCCCCTGTAAGCAATGGTCTTTCTTTCAAAACAGCTTACGTGGACTCCTCCCTTTGTCTTTAAAAGCTTTCCCTGTTATCCCAAACCCCTTGGATGTGCTATATCTGTCACAGCATGCATATCCCAGATTGTAACCTCCACTATACCCGACTGAATGCTCTGCTTTGGTGATTTGGTTTCTCTCTCGCTCATTTTAGGTTGACACGTCATCTACAGGTCTCTGTGTGGACACATATTTTCATTTCTCTTGTGAAAATACCTAGGAGTGGAATTGCTACATGGCACGTGTACATTTAACAAAACAGCCACACCATTATCCAAAGTGGTGCATTATTTTGCATTCCCGTCAGCAACGTAGGAGGGTCCCAGTTGTTTTGAATCTGCATCAGCACTTAGTATTGTCAGATTTTTCTTGTTTTTATTTTAGCCTTTCTATTTAGTGTGAGCAATGTCTCACTGTGACTTTAATTTTCTTTTTTCTTTTTTTTTTTTTTGTCTTTTTCCGTGTCCGGCAACGGAGCGCAACCCTCAGTGTCGCCCCCGTACCGGACCAGGGACCGGCAACGGGATCGCAACCCTCGGTGCTGCCCCCGCGCCTCACTCAGCCAGTGAGCGGGAACCGGTCTGTATGTGGGATCCGAACCCTCGGCGGGAGCGTCTGCCGCACTTCCCAAGTGGCGCACTGTAGCAGTGTGCCACAGGGCCGGCCCAGTACATTTTTTTTTTTTTAGCCTTTCTATTTTGTGTGAGCAATGTCTCCCTGTGGCTTTAATTTTCTTTTTTCTTTTTTTTTTTTTTGTCTTTTTCCGTGTCCGGCAACGGAGCGCAACCCTCAGTGTCGCCCCCGTACCGGACCAGGGACCGGCAACGGGATCGCAACCCTCGGTGCTGCCCCCGCGCCTCACTC
>NW_007728111.1:178519-193681 GCF_000696425.1 Galeopterus variegatus | reverse complement strand
CCGGCAACGGGATTGCAACCCTCGGTGTTGCTCCCACGCCTCGCTCAGCCAGTGAGCGGCCGGTCTGCATGTGGGATCCGAACCCTCGGCGGGAGCGCCTGCCGCACTTCCCAAGTGGCGCACTGTAGCAGTGTGCCACAGGGCCGGCCCAGAACTTTTTTTTTTTTTTAAAGATGACCGGTAAGGGGATCTTAACTCTTGACTTGGTGTTGTCAGCACCACACTTTCCCAAGTGAGCGAACCGGCCATCCCTAAGGGATCCCAACCCGTGGCCTTGGTGTTATCAGAACCACACTCTCCCAATTCCCAAGTGAGCGAAACGGCCATCCCTAAGGGATCCCAACCCGTGGCCTTGGTGTTATCAGAACCACACTCTCCCAAGTAAGCCACGGGCCAGCCCTAGAACGACCTCTTTTCTAGAGTCCTCCTGGGGCCACTCTCCTGCCTCCCTGGAGGTAAGCTTTGGGGCCACACTCCTCCCAATCACCAAGCTCTGCCTCAGGCTGCACCCAAAGCCTGGCCAACAGCTTCCAGGAATCCGAATGCACTTTCCATCCACAACACCCTTCCCCAAGGCCTAGAACTTGCCAGGCTGCCTCCTTCCTCCTGGCCACACATGCCTTCCTTTCAATAAGCCAGGCTTCTAATTTCCTTTGGCTTTCCTCTGCCGCAGGCCCTGAGAATCCAGTATCAGATGAGTCTTGGTTTTAAAGTCAGGTAGGGTGAGTCTAAGGTTAGAGTTGCAGGATCCCTGTGCAGAAACACCAGTGGAATTAGGAGCAGAGACAGTGGGCTCTGCCTGAAAGCCATGGGGTTTCTAATTACAGGGTTGCTGGGAAAGACTGCCCAAACAGATCCCACCAGTTCCTCATTCATCCTGTAGGCATCCAGGTGTAAACTGTCTGGAAACACGTTTCATAAGGCAGCTGGAGAACATTTGCTCCTCTAACTTTACACCCTACTTATCTTGGCCAACTCCTTTCTAGAACACAGTGGCCACAGGCAATGGAAGCTGGTGGATTTGGAAGCAAGCCAGCAAGACCTGGGGGATCCTCCAGTGCGTGAGAGGGTCCCACCCAGACCCCACTGCCAGAGCTGGGCCCCGGGGCAGGCTCAGTGACTACTACCTATTTTTAACAGAGGGCTAGCAGGTCAGGGGGACTTATAGGGGGCCACATACGGGTCTCTTTACATAGACCTTCCATTTCATTGTCTCTGGCTTGTGGCCACCAGGCCCATCTCACAGATAAATTACCCAGTTACAGCCAGAGTCCTAGGGTGAAGTCAGTGGCCCAAGTAAGAATGGAGTCAGCCTCTCTCTCCATGTGCTGCCTTGACCCTGAGGCACCAAGGGAGGTCCTGCCTCTTCCTGCCTAGGGCGGATCTCAATGCCACAAGGAATCCTAATGGACTCTGGACTCCCCCAGGAACCCCAGTGAGGTTCTGGCTGTCTCAGTGTTGAGACATGAGATCCCAACATGAGAGGTAAAGAAGTAAAGTGACTAGAAGAAAATGTGGGTGAATACCTTTGCTTTTTGCAAGTTAGTGTAGGGCTCCTTAACATTTCAAAAGTAAAAACTACAATTATAGATACACACACAGAGTATATAAATTTTATTACATCAAAAATTAAGAATTTCTGTTCAGAAACTGGCACCCTGGACAGTTATCAGACAGAATGCAAATATTATCTCCCCATTGGCCACGTCTGAAACTGACAAGGATCTAAAAGTTGGAATATCCCTGGAAGTCCTACACACCAACATGAAAAAGACAGGGCCTGCAGGAGGATGGGCAAAGGATCTGAACATGCAATTTCAGAGTGGGGCAGGAGTGCTAGGGGCTCACAACATGCAGAGATGTTCCCACTTGTGCGTAACTGGAAGGATGTGCCCGAGAACAGAGGGGGCTCTCTACTCCTACAGACTGGCAAAGACTAGTGAGCAGGAAATGGCAAGTGTACCAGGCAGTAATGAGGTCATTAAGCACGCACATACCCCATGATGACCCAGCAACTTCACTCCGGACCTATGTCCTCACAGAAAAGTTCCCTCGGGTCCCAGGGCAGGTAGGGGGCTGCTCCCTCGAAATGCACAGGTAAACATTGGACACAGCAATGCTGCAGGAGGAAGGACGTGAAGGACACACTGCAGTCTGAACAGAAACAGAACGATGTGGAGCACGGCCTTATTTATATAAATTAAAAATGCTTGCACATGAAGCAGGAATACAAAGTTTACAAGAACACGTGCTAACAAAAGCTGTACCATTAAAAAAGGGGAGGGGACTAGGTATCGAGGGTAGGTAGAGACATGGAGAAAGGGTCGGATATTGCTGAATGAGTCCACATCCTACCTGCCTCAGTCCCCGCTCTTTGTTGAGGCTTGGCTTGCTTTCCCCGTGGAGGCTTCCCTGACACCTTCCCTCCGTGATGCGCCACCAAGCAGGAGCACCTGCATTGCCTGTGTCACCTGCACTCCCAGATAGGAGAGACCAATTCCCCTCTGAGAGTTCCTGCTGGCTGGTCCAGCTGGGGGACATGGAGGCCTTTCCAAACACTGTCCCCATGCCCCTCAGTGACAGTTTGTCTCAAAATCACCTCCTGCACTCTAGCCTCACTTCCCCAGCTGGACCACAAGCTTCTTGGCAACAGGCGCCACATACTGTCTTTCATCAGCGGCAGCATCATAATAGAGCATGTCTATGATTTGCCAGGCAGTGTGCTGACAGCTTTACATGTGTCACTTCATTTCATCTATGACAATCCTAGCCAGTGGGTACTATCAGAGTCTCTAGCTTACAGAAAAAAAAAAAACAGGTTTGAAGAGGTGCAGTTACCCATGATCATGCAGCCAGAAAGAGGCAGAGCCCACCTGCCAGAACCTCCCAGGGCCAAGATCAGAGAGGGTGCAGAGCCGAGACTTAATGAGTTGATGTCAGGTGATGTGTGTGCTTCCAACCAGCCCTGAGGGTTCCAGCAAAGGTTACAGAGGTCAAGAGTACAAAGCAAAGCTGGCTGGTTAGCTCAGTTGGTTAGAGTGTGGTGGTGATAACACCAAGGTCCAGGATTTGATCCCTGTACCAGCCAGCCGCCAAAAAGAGGACTGCAGAGCAGTGCACAGGCCCCACTCCTGCCTCCACCTGTATGCCCAAAAGGCTCATCCCAGAAATGCCAAACCTGTGAAGTACTAGGACCACTTGCCAAAGATGGCCTGGGTTTACCTTCAGGGTGATCATCCCCTTCAACTTGCAACCCTGAAGGTCTCAGCGCCCCACTGCTCCCTCTATGCCCTAGACAGGGAGATTCATGGGTGAACCAGTTGGGCTAAGCTGACCAAAAAGGAAAAGCTTCTGCTAGTGTCCCTTCTGGCAAGTCCATGGAAGCAAAGTCAAGTGTTTTACCCAAAGCTGATAAAGTATGCCAAGAAGCTCCAGCACCTCTGTCACCTTGGAAGACAAGGTTGAGAGATAATCTTTTGGGGATTCCTTAATTACAGTCTTGCAGATGGTAACGAGATGGGCAAAATGAGCTTTTGATATCTGGTTCAAATCCATCAGACTGCCCGGCCCTTTACAATGAGGCCTCCTTCCCTCCAGCTGCTCTCATGAGGGGAGTGGCACAGATCTGGCCCTGCCCTCAAATGTGTGGCCTTGTACATGTCTCTGTGCATTTATGTCCCTTCAGCTGCAAGGTGGAGTCAGAGCTGATCCTGTGAGGGTCAAATGCACTGGGATACAATGGGTTTACAAGGCAGGTTGGGTTTCCTCCCAGTCAGCCACACTGTCAGCCTGCCACAGCCTCCACTTGACAACACCTGACCTCTCGCTGGCCATTTCTTCATCTCGTCCATTCAGAGAGGGGTAGGGAGAGGATCAGATGACCTCCAAAGGCCCTTCACAATTCCAGTTCTAATCTAACAGAATCTGTCAATGCAACCAGCTGGCTGGCTACCCCTGAAGCACCCATAACGCTCCTTTTTTGGGGGGCAGGTGTGGCTAGCCATTATGGGTATCTGAACCCTTGACCTTAGTGTTAAAACACTGCACTCTAACTAACTGAGCTAACTGGCCAGCCACTCTCCATTTTTGAAGGTCTAGCAATACCCTCTTGTCACTCACACATATTTAATGAACATCCACTGTGTGCCAAGGACTACGTGACGCACTAAGGATATAATGGTGAACAAACTATCATGGTCCCCACCCTCATAGAACTTATGACCAGATAACACAATTACAGACAGCAACAAATTCTGGGAAGTAACACTGGGTCGGCGGGGCTGCCTGGAGGAAGTGACGTTTGAGATGACAGCTGAAGGGAACTCTGAGGCAAGCCCAGTTTCTGAAGGCTTGAGGCAAGATGTCGTGAGGCCCATGAGCATGAGCTCTATGCTATGCCACCCCCTGTGAACGCTCCCACCACAGCTCATCCCTCCCTCGTTCCCTTGCACAGACGTCTGCTGTCACATGATGAAATGTGTCAAAATACTGGGTTTCACGGGCAAGGATCTCCATCCTCCATGCCAGACACAGAGAGGGCACCCCATAATATCTTCTCAGAGCCCAAATGGTGCTGGGAGCTTGGATTTCCATTCCATGTAGAGTGGAGGGGATTGAGAAGCTGCTGAGCCCTCAGAGGCATGGGCAATGAAGTAACTCGTGATCCTTTATCAAGTTCTTATTCCAGTGAGTCACACCATCTCTCCCAGCAACAGCTTAAAAGCATCAGCTCTCAGCACCCCATCAGCTAGTAACTCCATGGATGGCAGGTGGGCAATTCCCAAAGCTCCTGTTGCATTAGTGGGAGAGTAATGGAAGCACAAAGTGGCAAGAGGGTCGCCATTCCTCCTCTGCAGCCTAAAGCTTTCAGTGAACTCCAGGGCCTGAGTTAGTTTACCCCTAAGCATACCTGTGTCCCAGGCAGGCCAGGAGGGCTCCAGGACTGAGTCCCTTCTCACCAGGACTGTGCTCTGCAGCATCACGACTTCTCACCCACATTCGAGGGGAGAAACATCCTATACATAGCCACAGGGCATCCCCATGCAGGGCTTCCTATCTCAGCAACTTTCTTACAACTGTCCCAACCTCTACTCTGAACCTTCCTTTCCAAACAGGGATGACAAATGACTTCAGGGTTGTGAAATCTGTCATCTGTGCTTCAAAACACCAATGCATAAGGGGTGTCTTTGGAAAACCAGCAAGTCTCTGCCTTACTTTCAGATGCCAAACTATGCTCTCCATATCCTCATTTCTATAGGATTCCACTTCTCCTGGTCCCCAGCCTTCCTTCCAGCTCACCTACCATCTGGGTTTCCAACTTGCCCTAGCCCTGGAACGGAAGGTCTAGGAGCTCCTAAACCATCAGCCCAGACAAATACCTAGCTTTACTGGGGATGCCCATCTGCAAAAGAGGCTTACCTGGGCTGGGCTTGTTGTTGCTGCTATTATTTACTTAACAGTCTCAGTCTCCAAACCATCTCAAGTCTGTCTGCGAGCTCAGCAAAAACTCTGACTGGCACAAGTCCTGTCATTTCCTTGGGCCTCACTCCTGTACCAACTCCAGGCTTTTGGTTCCTGCCCCCAGCACTGAGTGGCCCCATCCTCTGTTCCTAGAAGTTGTGTTCCTCATGTGAAAAGGTAAAGAAAATGAGGCTCACTGCCTGGCAAAGGCACCCTTGCTGATTGACAGATGAAAAGTACAAATCCCAGATTTCAATAACTTTATTTTTGCAGCTGGCCAGTATGGGGATCTGAATCCTTGACCTTCATGTTATAACACTGTGTTCTAACCAGCTGAGTTAACTGGTCAGCCCAGATTTCAACAACTTTAAACATCAATTTAGTTATCAATCTTTAATCAAAATGTTCAAAATGGGCCGGCCTGGTGGCGTACTGCTACAGTGCGCCGCTTGGGAGCGCGGAGGCGCTCCCGCCAAGGGTTCAGATCCCACATACAGACCGGCCGCTCACTGGCTGAGCGAGGTGCGGGCGCAACACCGAGGGTTGCGATCCCGTTGCCGGTCACGAAAAAAGACAAAAAAGGAAAAAAAAAAAAATGTTCAAAGTGATAACTAAAAAACGGATGAAATGGAATCCTAGACACTGCAATTTTCAGACCCTACTCTAAAGGCAGAACACATAAAATAAATAATGCAGAGAGGAAGGATGTGTTTAAACAAAGCTATTTTGACTGAACCTCTCCTTAAGGCTGCTGGCCAGGTTCACAACTCTCTGTTCCCCTGGAGCATGTTAAGCGTGTGGCATGTTTGTCCTTGAGGAAGGCCCCCAGCACCCTACACAGGCATTCATGCCCACAGCAGCTGCCCCACATACACCATCACCCCAAGACCCCCCAGAGCTCCCAGTTGCCTGGGCAGAAGCGCACCCACTTGCTCATCCTTCAGCTGAGTGCCCAGCAAATGGCAGGAGCGAGCTCTGCGGCTGCCTCTTCTATTCTCCCTACACTGAAGGGAGGTGCCTAATGAGCAGGGCAGGCACCTCACTGCTGTAAGAGCAGCCACCACTGAGATGACGAGATCGTCTTTCCAGTCTGTAAGTAAGTGCTTGCAGAAGACCAGGGCTTTCCACAGAAGCCCTGACTAATAATGAAAGAGAGACTGAAATTGGGTCAATCGCTAAGATACAAAGCCAAATGACCTCATGGGTAAATCGCCAGCTGGGAAAAGCTAGAGTAGCAATTCCTCCAGGAAGCCTTCCTGTCTCCTTCCATCCTCTCCCCTCCCTTGCCCAACTTGGTTCTTCCACAGTCTCCCTGCCCCTGACTTGGTCCACCTCTATCCTGGCCCTGGTCCCCAGCATCTGAATCCCTCGTTTACTTCATGACTTCCGTTGCCCTGCCAACCTCCCTCCTACCCTACTGGACCGTGAGCTCCTTCATGCCCATCTCTAATATCTAGCACCTCAGCTCCAACCACACCAATGCCCAGTCCAAACAAACTTTTGTCCACAAATGTCTCAGTGGAGCTAAGCCACCACAGTCTAGCTGAGCACCAAAGACCCACCCCTCTTTCTCTAAAAGTGTGCTGACTGTAAAGGGAAAATGTGGTGTTGTTGTTGTTTTTTTTTTTTGACCAGTAAGGGGATCGCAACCCTCGGCGTGGGGTGGTCCACACCACACTCAGCCAGTGAGTGCACTGGCCATCCCTATACAGGATCCGAACCCGCAGCCTCGGCACTACCAGCGCTGCACTCTCCTAAGTGAGCCACGGGGCCAGCCCAGGAAAATGTGTTTTTTAAGCAGCTATTTAAAAAGTTACTTTGACATCACTGAAATCAAATGAGAAAATAAAAATTTATCTTCAGAGGATAAGTTTCTTGATAGCACAAAATCCTGAAGTTTTAAATTCTCTCAAGGCAAAATCTTTATCTGGCATTTAGAACAATTAGACGATCTAATTCCTCCACTTTTTCCTGTCTCTGTGTGTGCAATGCTCATGCACGTGGCTGCGGAAATGGACTAAGTGTGGAGGCCATGCCACAGGGGCTACTTGGGCAGGGGAGTCGTTTTGACCTTGGCTCTGCCACACTGGTGCCCAGTGACCCCAGAGACAGGATACGCTCCAGATGTGAGCGTACTTATGGGCGCCGCTGGCCCAGTGCCAGTCAGTAGTGGCTGGGATGCACCTGATGCCAGAAGCCTGTCACAGACCAACAGTAGGCTGCCACTGTTTGCTGAGCTGACCTGCGGCGACACACCTAAATCTGGCTTTCCCTTCCCTGCTAAAAGCACAACTGGATCTTCCCCAGCATCAGGAATGAGTGAGTGCACAGGCTGACACAATGTTGTAGGTGGTGTACATCAAGTGCATGATCTGGAAACAAAATGACAAATGCTATGGCCTGCAGCAGCCAGCCAAAACTAACCACACTGCTGGTTCCCTGCAGCCTCCCTGCCTGGAAGAGGATCAGTGTGAGCTGGGCTGGTCTACCCTGCTGTGCGCATGCTGCACGCAGTGAGCTGTCTGTGGGTCCAGTACCTGCCTGGAACCAGGCCAGTTCTGCACAGCTGCTGGCACCCAGGCTCCTTTAGAGGACATGCTAGACCCACCAGCAGGAGAGTTCCTGTGAAACCCTCAGTCACTTCTACCCAGCCACCCACCACCCCCAACTCCTTCAAGTACATAAGTCCCTTCCAAGTACAGTGCCTAGTTCTAGGCGCTGGCAACACAAGCCAAGCAGGGCTGCCTTGTTCCTGCCAAGCTACAGATGGCAGCTACAGACAGGTATGTCAGGAGTGCTGAAAGCTGTCAAAGGAAGACTTAAGTCACTGGTGTAACTGAGTGTTGCTGCTGGCCTGGGAGCTCCATGAGGATAGGGACCGTCTGTCACATTCGCCTCAGTGTTCCAGCCCCAAGCCTGGCACATAGTGGGTACTCAATACATTCGGGCTGAACTGAACGACCGAGGAGAATAAAGGACGGCTTGAGGAAAGCCCATAACTGCTATTGGAAAACACTCCATGGCTGCACAGAGACTGGGCAGCAAAGACTGCTTTCTGCTCTAATCTCAATGTCAAAATCAGTATCTAATGTTGACTTCTGCCTGTTTTCATGAGAATCCAACCACCCATTTCAGAAAACCATAATTCTGAAGAGTCATGAGGTTCAGAGTCACCCAAACCAGGCCAACACAAAGGCAGCCCAAATGTCTAGGGCCTTGATCCATCCTTCAGGATGGCAAAGTCCACTACCTGAATCATAATGGAAGTGTCCAGTGTGGCTCAGGGGGAGGGTCACACACTAAAGGGGAGCTGGATCTTAGGAAAACTATATTTTCTCACTGGCTTAGAAGAAATTCACAAGAATGCAACTCATTCCTAAAAAGGTGGGTATAAACTCTCTGAAGAGTGGGCCATGGCAGCCTGTTCAGAAATCCCACAATAACCAAAAGCCATCAGAAATGCAGCTTTTTTAAAAATAAGGAAAAGAACCTTACACAAAGATTAGGCAACACTTGCCAAAGAATGTGGCATGTCTATACTTTGTGTGTAACATCAGGGTAGGATAAAGAGTTTCTGCCAAAAAAGGAAAAAGATGCCACACACAACTTTAGGCTCTTTGTGGATGTTTTCTATAATTCTTATGAACATTCTAGGAAGTAGGAATCAGCAACGCCATGACACCACCTAGGAAATGGAGCAGATTACTTCACTCTCTGAGCCCTCAATCACCCATCAGCAAATGGTGGAGCCTGGTCTGAACCAAAGCAGTAGCATTTCAATGTGTGGCAATCATTGCAAAGGAACGATTCTCTTCTGTAAGGAGCTCCCAGGAAGCCATGAGCAGGGGCAGGAGAGGAGGCTCTAGAGTCAGACTGCCTAGGCCCAAATCTCATCACCTACTATCTGTGTGAAGCTAGGCTTTTCCACACCATTCTGTGCCTCAGTTTTCTCACCTGTAAAGCGGAGATCCCAACCTCAGAGGCAGTTGTGAGGACAAAGAGGAGATGCCTGGCACAATCAGTGCTAGCCACCATCACATTTTTCATTTCTAAACTTGTTGTTGTAGATTAACATGCCCACAGAAAGGTACACAGTTCATATGCATGCAGCCTGACAAATTATCACTGAGTGTACATGCCCCTGCATGGGATGCAACAGGGAAACAAAAAGTCACTGCTGTCTTGGAGCTGGCAGTCAAAAGACACCTCCAACACAGCTTTGATGCACCCAGGCAGCAGGAAGAGTCCTCTTCTGAATCCATACAGCCTTTGATCAGGACCATTTTTTAGTCACTTTTGTCTGCTTTATTCATGCTGTATTCCCAAGGCCTAGAATAGGGCCTGACACATAGCAGGTCCTCTATAAACGTTTCTTGAAAGAATGATTTGTGCCCAGTATTATGGTTATCTCTGTACATATTTTAATTCCAAATACAAATGCAGTATTTGTTTGTAAGCTTCTTATGAGCAGGACATGCCTTATTACCTAGCACTAAACCTCATCCTTTCTAACTTACTTGTACCCTCAACCATTAATTCACTCATTCATTCAACAATCATTCGGTGTGTCAGGCACTTTGCTAAGGCTCAGATTGTCAGGCAAGAGACAGGTCTCTGCCCACAGGGAATTCATAGCATGGAGGGAGAAACAAACAGTGACAGTACTACATTCTGGATGAGCATGCAGGAAGGCCTGCCAAGAGCAGTCAGGGAAGATTTCCTGGTGGAGGAGCTCACGGGAAATAAATGGAGGTTCACTTGGACGAAAAAATGCCACCCCTACCCCAGCAGGGATACAGCTCTTTGTAGATGGGAGCTTGGGGTAACCCAGCTTGGCTGGAGCTCAGGAAGGGCCAGGTGGTCGAGCTAGCTGCCAACACACGCTTGTGTGTGTTAGCCCTGGTAAAGAGTGAGGTTTTATTTTGAAGAGATGTAGAAAACGAAAACATTCCACCAGGTTAGGGAGTTGTCAGGTTTGCTTTTCTGGATGGGCTGTCTAGCAGTGGGGTGCAGAATGGGGAGGCCGATGCCCTAATCCCTGCTCATGCCTCAGCAGATACCAGTTCGGTGGAAAGAATGAATAATGCTTATATTTAGAAACCTGAGTGAATTGAAACTAAAGCATGCCACTAGCCTCCTAGGAGCTGTCTGAGCATGGTGGGGTTACAATTAAGCTGATGCGCAACTCCTTCTGAGGAGCCCTTGGACGTAGGCTTCATGAACATTTTTCCAATAGGATTGACATACACGGACAGGCCATTATATGGAAAAGGCCACCCAGGTCTGTGTACCTGGAGGGCAGCCGGAGAACACAGCTGCTGAGCAGCAAGGTGATTTTATGGCCGCCTGCCTCAAGCTTTGCACTCCTAGGACTCTCCCTGCTGCCTCCTAACTGCTTGCCACTCAACACTGGCTCTGGCAGGCCCAAGACCTGGGCCTCATTTTGGGTCCCCAGGACTTACCCAGGGCCTGGATATAGCAGGTGCCAAATCAGCCTTTGTGGAACCCACGAACACAGGGTAGCAACATCTTTTAAATACGTTAGCTACAGAATTGGTCTAGAAGGGGCCGGCCCGGTGGCGCACTGCTACAGTGCGCCGCTTGGGAAGCGTGGCAGCGCTCCCGCTGAGGGTTCGGATCCCACATACAGACCAGTTCCCGCTCACTGGCTGAGCGAGGCGTGGGAGCAACACCGAGGGTTGCAATCCCGTTGCCGGTCCCGGTCCGGTACGGGCGCGACACTGAGGGTTGCGGTCCATTGCCGGACATAAAAAAAAAAAAAAAGAATTGGTCTAGAAGGATGGCCAAGGTACGCACCATTCCACACAGACGGTTCCCAGACAAAACGAAGACGGACATGGAGGCACTTTCACGTGATGTGCTGTCTCTGCAGCGCTCGAGTCTGGGAAGCAGCCCAGCTCAGATCAAGCCAAAAACAGCCCGCAGGAGAGCCTTCTCTGAAGGAGACAGCATGCATTGAGAGTCACAGGCCAACTCTCTTTAAGCTAACACTCCCAAACATACTTACGTCCTCTTCATCCCCTAAATGTTCTCCTCAAAGCCTCTTTGTGCCCACAAGGGAGTATAGACAAGTCAGACCCAGCCTGGCTCATCCACGGGATCTAAGCTCTAAATGCACACACAGCTGAAAGTCGAGCAGAAATCCTGCCTCAGAGGAACTTTTGCTGAGGCAGACTCAGGGCCCAGTTCCTGATATGAGCAGAGTTTGTATCCCCAGCCTGGCTGCCAAGGAGCCCTCGGAGGTGTGGGCAGCAGCCCTCAGCCCTGCTGGGGACAGACCTGCCACCGTGTTCCAGAGCTTGCAGAGAGCTGAGGAGGCCAGATTTTCCCAGGAATCACTGGTGATGCTTGAAAAGCCCAGTGGCCTATGGCCCAGGTTCTCTGTACACGAGCCCCTAGAGCCAAAGAGAAGGCTCAGAAGCAGGGCCTGGAAGCAGAGACACAGTAGGAGGGCCCACAGGCTCCTACAGCAAGCCAGGAAGACTTGCCAGAAGCAACTGAGCTGCCCTGCACCTACCAGGAAGCCCCCAGACAAGGACATGCCAGGCTCCGACTTGCTGAGGGAGCAACCCATTGAGGGTACAGCCTCCACCAAGCTCCAACCATCCTCATCCTGCATGATTTCCTGCCTTGCTCCAAAACAGGGCCTTGGCTCCAAAGAGGTTAAGGTCCTTGGCCCTCAGCAAGACCATGCCCACTCCAGCCTCCAGACTTTGCCCCAGATTGGAATGCTGTCCCTTCTCCCTGCTCCCAATTCAAGGCCCAGCCCTACCCACCCAGAGGCCTCCTCTGCCGACTCTGGCCAGCAGACCTTCCTCCCCTGAACTCTGTGTCACTAAGGGGAAGAGCTGAGGCTGGGCCTCTGCTGCTGTCATACTCTGCAGAGGCCATCATCCTCTCTCCTCCCAGCTACATTATAGTTATCTTCATTGTGGGAATCAGATATCCCCTCTCCCTCTTTCTCCTTTTTCTCTTACTACAGGGCTGGGCAATTGTAGTGGATTGAATTATGTCCTCCCAAAACTCCCTGAAACTTGAATTGTGTCCCCCAAGTTTTATGTATTAGAAACTCAGCCCCCACTATGACTGTTAAGAGGGTGGGAAATTCTGTTATGGTAATTGAAAGGTGGAGCCTTGAAGATTGGATTGTAGGACCATGCAGTAGTGAATGGATTAAAAATGGTGGTCAGGGGTATGGTTGTGAGGACTTTAAAAGAAGAGGAGAATCTGCCTTTTGCTCTCTCTGCTTCCCCTATCTTGCAATGTGAGACCCTTGGGTCACTGTTGCCACCATCAGATGGACTTTGGACTTCCCAGCCTCAGAAACTGTAAGTAATAAATTTTGTTTTTCTTTCTAAATCACCCAGTTTCAGGCATTTTGTTATAAGCAACATAAACGGACTAATATAGCAATGTAGGAAGTGTCCTCTCCAAACACCCATTAAATACTTCTATTCAGTATGATGTCTCTGTGGGTAATCTCTCCTCCCATAGATCAGCAGTTGTTCACTCATTCATCTAGCAAACATGCTTACTAAGTACCAATGCCACCATTCCTGCCCCCATCCCAGGGGGAGCCCCAGCAAATCCTCCAGCACATGGCATGATGATCTGCCTAGTGTCTGTCTTAGCCCTCCAAATGTCACAGCCAAAGGCTCCTGGAGGGCAGGGCCATGTCCCTCCCACGCAGGCACTTAACCAGCATGCAGAAGATTGTTCTGGAATAATCTATTCCAGTTAGTACCTTTTGGTGGGAAGGAGTAAAATTAAGCACAAAAAAACTTTTCCATCTTGAGACCATAAGGCTTTCTTTGTGAAAAGTTGCCTTCTGTGGGAAAGAGGACCTTGCTGGCCACCTGGAGAGACATGCAGCTGGCAGCGTGCACCTAAGTCACTCAGAGCCCAGCAGGGCCAGCTCGCTGAGCAACGGCTCTGCCTTGGAGGAGGAGGGGGATGATGGCACTGCTGATCAGAACAAGCTGAAGAGCAATTTCAGGGACAGCATTGTAAGAAGAGCAGAGCCAGCCTGAGCATTCTTTCAGCAGAAGGAAATGCTCTTGTCTGCTGACATTATTGCTGCTGAGAATTTAACAGGGAGCATAGGAGCTTAAATCAGTGACTAAGCTTGTTAAATCTACTTGACTTAATATATACTGACAATACAGACTGGCAATCATCACCTAAATGTTTAACAAGCAGCTGAAGACTTCTGTAATAGCACTATATTTACCTACTAAATTTTTCCAGCAGTTTCTGCCACCATGTGGATAATTAAAACCATGCTGCCAAAGGCACTGCAGGCACAGACAGGAGACAGCATGTGTGCTGCCTACCTGCAACTCCCACCAAAGGGACAGAGCCCCAGACCTGTGCTGACCCACTCCACTTACATGTATTTGTGCCTTTAATCTTCACAACAGTGCTAGGATGTGAATCCCATTACTTCCTCCATTTTACAGATTGGGAAACTGAGGCCAAGAAAAATTAGTAACTTGACCAAAGTCAGACACAGGTAGTAAGTGACAAAGCCAGGAATCAAACCCAGCCCCCCTGGCTCCAAAGCAGTGTCTTCACCTATCCCGTTGCCTCTCCAATCTATCATTCACAAGAACCTTTTGAGTGCTCTTATCTTCTCTGCACACCACCGAGCTCAAGGCAAGCACTGATTAATACCAGCCAGCAATGTCACAACAGTTACAAAACAGAAAGGTTCCCTACCACTCTAAAGGTTTCTATGTATAGTTTTGGTTTCATGTTGAAAAGAGCGAGGCCAGCATCATAGGAGCTCATAGGAAGGCTTCTGCAACAATGGCAAGGCCACAGCCCCTCTGAAGGCCAAAAGTGGGACCTGCCTGCCTGTGAACCTGTACCTGTAGATGGGGACAGAGGAGCAGCCCAGAATTCCAGCACTGTCACAGAGGCACCTCCAAACTTCTAACTGCTGGTTCTAATACAGCTTCACCTGGTTTCACCACCACCTCTGAGAATGCACATGGCAGTGCCTCTGCTGCCAAGCAGCTGGTGACAAGTCCATGACTGTCTTTCTTCCTTAAGTGAAATGGTTCTTGGGCAGATGTGCTTCTCTGATTACTGGAATTTGAGCTCTGGCCTGGATACCCCCAAGGAAGGCCGGTACCAGCCGAGGGGCAGGGGCAGAAAGTGCCTGCACCCTCTCTGCTTTTCCATTTATTTTTGCTTGTGCAGAAGCCAGCTCCTCCAGGGCAGGGACTCAGTCTGTCACATTTCCCACTGTATCCTCACAGGGCCTAGCACACAGTAGGTACTCAGAAAATACATACTTTTTTTTAAAAAAAGATGACCGGTAAGGGGATCTTAACCCTTGACTTGGTGTTGTCAGCACCACGCTCACCCAGTGAGCGAACCGGCCATCCCTATATGGGATCCGAACCCGTGGCCTTGGTGTTTTCAGCACCGCACTCTACCGAGTGAGCCACGGGCCGGCCCAGAAAATACATACTTTTAATAAAATGAATATTCAGCTCAAAGTCAATAATAACCTTTTTGCACAATACATGGGAAAGAAAAGTGTTGATAGAATTCTGGTTAGAGTGCAGCCTTATAACACTAAGGTCACAGGTTCGGATCCCCATACTGGCCAGCCACCACAAAAAAAAAAAAAAAAAAAAAAAAAAAAAAAAAAAAAAAAAAAAAAAAAAAAAA
>NW_007728111.1:155173-177519 GCF_000696425.1 Galeopterus variegatus | reverse complement strand
AAAAAAAAAAAAAAAAAAAAAAAAAAAAAAGAAAAGAAAAAGAAAAAAAGAAATTTGAGCTCCTTGCCCATCTTTCTTTTAAAACTTGGGCCCCTGTGATCACTTATCTCTATTAGACAATAATATCAGACGGTATTTGATTTCAGAAAAAATTATACACGTCATTGCTTTAGGTTTATAAAACTACTTCATGCCAGTCCCCAGCAAACACCAGAGCATCACCTTTGTCTCTTCCACCACTGGAGTGTGTCAGGAAAGCACCCAATGGGTGTCTTATCCTGGCAGCCTCTCTTGCAGGCCAACATTATCCCCTCATCACAGATGAAGACTCTGGGTCTCAGGTCAGTCAAGCAACTTGCCCAAAGTCACATAGCTAATAACTCCACAGCCAGGATCAGAACCCAGATCTTTACAACTTCAAAGCCAGTACTTTTTGAGTGCAAAAAATAAATATAAAATTTATTAAATCACCCACAATATTTTAGATACTAGGAGTAATACGGTTCACAAACCCAGTTGATTGTGTAAATTACAATAATATACAAATCAAAAAAGGATACATACTTACAATTTCTAGGCATCCTAAATCAAATTTACTGAAACACTGGTGTAGATGGGAGTGTAAGGAGGGGTGGCAAAGCCAGTACTTCTCCATGAAGCCCACAACTGGTAGGAAAGCTCCAGGGGTTTTGTCATGGAGACAAAATTTGATTAAAAGTCGATTTTCCTTTAACAAGCAGGCAGGAAAAATAAGTGGGACACAGGAAGAATGACTTCCAAAGACTATAAAATAATCCAATCAGGAAGGGAGTTCCTCCCAGGCACAGACTAGAAGGCAGATGCTCTCACAAGTTCGAGGGCGGTTTGTTTGGTCCTCTGGCCGCTTGCCTGCAGTGTCCAGCATGCTGTCACAGCACAGCCGTCGTGTTTCTATACAAAACTAAAAAGTAAAGCTGCCTCTCAGGCTATGGCTGGTAATTAGTACATGTCTCTCCCAGTCACATAGTGGCTAAACATAAGAAGGAAGAGCTGAGGATGGACAAATTGGTAGGATCTTGAATAAACACCCCTAACCTCTTTAAATGTCATACTTTTCAAGTTCACTGCCTTCACTGGTAGCCAGGGCATACCCGAACTGGCTAAAAACAGCTGTCCACATCTTTTCTGCTGCCATCTAGATCTGACTGCAAACGCCTGGTTGGTTTTGGGGTGTGTTCATCTCCCCCATCCCCACCAAAAAAAAAAAAATCAAAAGGCCTGCCAGGTACCATCAGCCTGGTATCTGATTCATCAGGAAGAAAGCACAGGCATTACCTCCCAGAAGCTATCGCTGGACACTTCTACTCCAACGGAATCATCATAAGTGACAGACATTTCTTCAAAGGGTGAGGGAGCAGCAGGGAATGCTTAGATTCAGGGGTCAGCTTCAGATGCTCAAAATCTGTAGACAAATCTATAAAAGAAAAACATCATTGTGGTTTTTAAATCTCCAAGGTAAAAAAGCAAGTCATCTCCATTTTACAACTTCCTATTTCTACCATCGTCTTCTGTACAGAACACTATAAAATGTTTCCTTCGGGTAGGAGAAAGCCAGTAAACTTCAACCCATTCTGGGCACTGACATGTGTGTATTTCAAATCAACAAGTAAACCTCAACATCTTATTGAAGCTCAAAGAACTTTCTGAAGAACCGCTCTGTCCTTAGATCAACTGATTGATAACCTTACCAGATAATCTTCCTCAGAATGTGTGAGGCGAACACGCAAAAGCAGGAAGAATGCCCATGTCTCGGGCTCACCCTGCCCTCATCCATCCTACCCATCCAGCAGGGCCAGGACCTGGGATAAATGTGAGTGGAAATAATCCCACCATCCACACCAACTGCACTCTCCACTGAGCTTCCACCACATGCCACTCGTGTTGGGCATCCCCATTCCCCCACAATCTGTACTCATCTCAGCCCCAAATTCAGACCAGTTGATACTGACACCATCTGTGTGAGGCTCAGCAAGATAAAGACATACAAGCTACATCCATCATTTCTGAGTAACAGATTATAACCACGCAAGCGTAAAGGGGCGATTATTTCCCTTGCTAAAGGGGAGAAGTTGAAGGACCCCCCTATGAAAATATTAAGAAAGCAGGAGTCCTTTCCAACATATGGTATAGAGAAATCAGGAAAAGGACTTACAGGCAGATGGAATCTGCTCAAATGCACAGGAGAAGGGCTTCCTGTCTGTAAGCGTGGTCAAGATGGGTCAAGGGAGGCCAAAGAAATCTCATCCATCCCTGGAAATCCACAACTGGTAATTTCACATAAGCAAAAGACTCAGCTTTCAGCATTCGGGGCTCATACAAGAAGCATTCTGCACAATGAACACAGTTGGATTTGTTCTTTTATAGTTGGGATTTGATTGGTACCACTGACTGAAAATGGTACAATGATCAACCACTATTCCTGGGTCCACATGACCTCTTGAGTCACACCAACCACACCCAGGCTCAGGCTCAGAGATAGTCAGGAGAGGAGTGTAAGGACAGAGCCCAGGAAATATCATGTGGCTTAGTGACACAATGGTCTTGTGTCAACTTGAAACTGGAAAGAGGGGAAGACTTGCCATTATCAGCTGTTCTTGGTGAGTCTCATTCATTCATTTAGTAGATATCTACATTTCAAGAACTGAGCTAGTATTGGAATACAAATAGTCCATGTGCTGACCTCAATTTCTTTTTTTCCTTTTTTTTTTTCCTGGCAGCTAGCTGGTACGGCGATCTGAACCCTTGACCGTGGTGTTATAACACTGTGCTCTAACTAATTCAGCTAACCAGCCAGCCTAATTTATTTTAAATAATACTCAAAAACAATTAAACTGGACTAGAATAATGGGAAAATCAGGAAAGCCTCAAATGTCAAATTTTGTCAAATGCAAACAGAAGAAATACTTTGCCCTTTTAAAACTGTAAATAAAGTGAAATTGGTAATAAATTCTTGATGACAATCAAAATAAAATCTCAAGATGTCTGCTCTATATATTTATACAAGACAAGAAAAAAGGCAATACTTGATGTAAGTAGTTTAAGGTACCAATCAACTTACACATTCTTTTTTTTTTTTAAATGTATTTATAACTTAGAAAAACAAAAGTAATCCATGTTTCCTGTAGAGAAGTCAGAGAAGAGAGTTTGGCAGAGGAAGGAAGGAAAGAAGGGAAGGATTATCCATAGTTCCATCACCCAAAGACAACAGAACTCGCCCTCTTCTCTCACAGCTTGTTCCAGGCACCACTTCATTCCCTCCTGAGTGGGGGTGGGAGTGGACATGTGTGACTGAGGTGCCTAGAACTACAAATAACTCTAAGGTAAGAGAAGAGGGCACAGGACAGCCTGTGCTCTAGGAGAAAATGAGCTTCTGGAACAAAAGGCCCCTAATGTCAAGACAAACATTAGTCCTCTGCTGTAGTGTGCCCTCACCTGAATGCTCCTGCCTCCTGAGTGGGGATCAGCTGCCAAACAGGACCAACGCGGACAGGCCACAACCCAAAGAGCTATGCTCGCCACCAAGAAAGGAACTACAGGAGCTGCCTCATGGCACTGCACAGGTGTTCAATAACTATTGGATAACTGAATTATGATGCCAAAAAAGGCTCTTCCGGCTGGAGTCTGCCACGTTTGTGTCAAATAAAGCAAGCCTGCTTCAACCAGATGGTTCTGTTGCTCCACCTGTGAGTCCAGGGTAAGAATTTTCCAGAAGTGGAATAAACCACTGTCAAAGCAGCAACCATTCACTAAGGACCTGTTACCACCACTAGGTGGTCTAGGTGAGCTTTAGACATATTATTTTTGTTCCTCAAAAACTCTACAAAAGATGTATTATAGTCCTCGATACAGAGGATGGCAACCGAGGTAACAAATGATTTGAGTCACTGGTCAAGGGTCCCACAGCTCATAAACACTAGGCCAGCACTCACCCCAGACCATCTGACTCCATGCTGCCCCCCTTCGCCAGGGGAAGGCATGTCCAGCTACCTGTCATTCCCAGAATCTGGGAGCCTGCATGACTGGAGACTGCTCCTTCAGAAACGTGGCTTGAGTCTCAGGGCTTTCCTATTAATACTAGATCTCCAAAACACCCCAAAGGCACTGGGCCTGTCAGCAAATATTACTCAGAGTTTTCCTTTCACACACAAATGTCGTTAACCATTAAAATGAATCTGCTTTCAGCACCCATCGGGCTGAAAAAACACGTAAGTTGGGGAAACTGAGATGGCTTCTGAAGGCAAACATTCTTTCCAAAGGAACAGATCAGGTGGGGCAGCTTCCTGGTCCTGCTTCATGCTTTCTTCCTGGGTCCTGAGCCAGCCCTAATGACTACCGGGCCTGTGCAAATGCTGCAGAACAAGGTGTTCCCTAATGCTAGATGGTACTGGATGCTTCTGAAACCTATTTATTGATGCAAAAAAAATACAAACTGTGTATTTAATAATTAATTGGGTGTTTTTCATCTGAAGATAGTGCGAGATTGAGTGGAAAATGAGTTTCAGCTCCACCTCTGTGAACTCAGTCATTGGTCTCTGGAGAGCTACTGTCCTCCTCTGTAAGGCGGAGGCTCTGGGGCAAAAACTAGTGCAAGAGAACTTTGGGAAAGTGCAAAGTGACAGACAAATGAGTCACTACTGCTCTTTCTGAAGACAGAGACTAGATCTTGAATTTCTTTTGCACATTTCGGACTGTCTGGCATCCAGCAGTTGACTAATTGTTTCTTCCTAAAGAAAATGAGCTCCAATACCTGAATATAATGCTGAATGAGTTCTGTGAACTCTGACAAGTGCTGCACATAAGGAAGAGTGTCCCTGTTGGACATGTGCCCTTCCTGCACAAGCTCCCGGCCTGCATTCTACCTTGTGTGCATTGTGCCACACCAGCTGAAACAGGATCATGCCATCTGAACTCCAAACAACCAATTTTGAAATGAGTCTTTGGGATGGGGTAGTGCAGACTGAATTATTCTGGATTCCTTCCCATCACAACTGGAAAAACAAAGATAAGAAAATATGCTTCCCATACATTTCTTCCAAATTTGTTTCTTTCCAAAAAGTGACATTAAAACAGCCAGTTCAAGAGAGGCACATGCATCTCCCCCTCCCTTCCCCTCAAGGGTTCACTGAGTTGACAAGGTGGGAGCTGTAACAACGCAGAGGAGCAAGGCAGTGGCACAGCAGCAGGCTGCAGCACATGTTGGAAGAAAGCAGACAGGTATACGGGCTGAGAGGAAACAAAAAACCCACCCAAAACTTCAGTGGTGGGGTAAGCCTTGCCAGGGTAGAAGCACCAAGCTTAGGGCTGAGAAATGCATGGCTCTGGGGAGGGGAGAAGAGGGCAATCATCACAGTCATTTTTAAAACTGCGTTTGGAAACATTCAATGCAGATGTCCTTCAGGGAAGCCCAGCTAGGCCATGCCCAGCTTCTTGCAGAGAGTGGTGGTCACCCTCCCATTTAGGGGAGAGGCCCATAGGGACCAGTTCAGCTTCCTAGACCATGAGCCCCGTTATTCTTTCATAAACATGAACTGATAACAAGGTTCTTGAATCATAAATTAATAATCATAAAATGAAATACTAAACCACAGAAGAGTAAAACCAAGATAAACAGGACAGCTTTTATTTTGTACTGACCTCTGGGGAAAACAGATACTTCAGGAAAGAAGACAGAAACTCTAGTAAGCTCCAGTAAGAATTCTCCAAGAGAATCAAGAGTTATTATAACCATAAAACACAAACAGGCTGCTATGAAAAAGGAGCAATCAGGAAGTCAGAAAATAGTTTTTCTAATTTTTAGGAACTTTATTACCAAAACAAACATTTTAATACTGGTCTGCATAATAGAATGGATGAGATTAACAATGAAGCTAGTCACCTGCATGATAAAACCACAGGAATTTCCTATACATAAAACAGGAGGACAAAGAGACACAAGTCAGGGACTCATTAAGGAGTGGGGAAGAGCCACCCCAGAGGTCCTATAGGCTGGAAGGGCAGGGGAGCCCTGTTCTGTGAGCTCCGCAATGTGTCTCACTTATCACTTAGCTCTAATGCTGCACATCGTAGGTGCTCAATAAAGGTCTGAGTGAGTGAACAGGAGAGTGGGGACTTGCGGCCTTTGCCTAGCCTCCTTCTGACTCCCCTAGAGGAGTGCAGAGCTGCTGCGACCAGTCAACTGCCAGTCATCAGTAGACAATGGGCAGTCTTCATGCCGGCTCTCCTCAGAGACCTCAAAATTCCAGTCATAGGAGGGCAGGGACAGCATGCTCTTGCCTGAGGCCTTGTCAGCCCCCTTGAAGTTTAATAAGCATCAAACCTGAACTTGAGAGCAAGAAAATCCTAAGTGTAAAGATGTTCGAATCGGGCCGGCCCGTGGCTCACTCGGTAGAGTGCGGTGCTGATAACACCAAGGCCGCGGGTTCGGATCCTATATAGGGATGGCCGGTTTGCTCACTGGCTGAGCCTGGTGCTGACAACACCAAGCCAAGGGTTGAGATCCCCTTACCGGTCATCTTTAAAAAAAAAAAAAAAAAAGATGTTCGAATCATCCCCATCCTCTTGGAAAGTGCATTCAGTGGTCCTCCAGGCCAGCACACAGTAGGCCCTCAATAGATGTTCTAAGAGGCACTCCTCAGGAATCTGGGAAACAGGAACGACTGAGGTAGGGCAAACTGTTGCAGATCTGATTCCAGAGACTTCTGCCACTGACTCATGTAAACACTGAGAGTCAGAAGCACTCCTTAAATGGAGTGCAGAGCCTCAGAGGTGAACGGAGGCTGCCGCGGGTGCCCTTGGCCCAGGCTGGAAGCTGGGCACAACCTCCTTCCTCCCTTTTGAACCGGATAACAGGTATCAGGTAAACAAAAGATACACATTACATAAAGAAATCTAGCTCCCCTTAATGCCCTTAATTTGTTTCAAAAACAAATAACAGAACAGGTCATTCTTTAAGCCAAACAGCTATTACTATAAAGCAAGAACATTCTCAGTGAAAGCACCAGTTGCTCGTCTTTCCTAAAAGTCAGTCTCGGAGAAAGCCTTCCTCTTTAATCCTCTCTAAACACAGCAGGCAGCACAAGGAAGGTGTCCTCACTGCCACTGTCCCCAGCACGCATGGCTGGCCTGATTCTGGGCTGCTTGATACACCTCACAGTAAGAACAGACTGCACTTGAGGCTTGTTTCCTCTTCTTTATCAAAAGTCGGAAATGCTTCAGTAATTGCGAAATGACTATGATTTCTTCTAAGCCACTCTTTGACTGGAGGGTGAGGGGAAGATCACTCCTTAAGTAAGGGACATATTTACCCACGCATTCTGTGAACACCTGCCATGTGCCAGGCACTCCTCTAGCTCGTACTTCTTTCATAAACATGAACTGATATTTCTGAGTACCTACCCCGTGCCAGGCACTTCTCCAAGCCTAGGAATGGAGCGGTGAACAAGAAAGACACAGTACGGTTCCTGCCCCTCCTGGGGCTGACATCCCACTAAGGCAGACAGACAAGTAGTAAAGTAAAAACAGCTGCCGAGTGGGAAAAGCAATAGAACACAAATAAAAAGACCAAGAGTTAGGGGCTCACTGAGACAGAATGTGGCCTGTGAACCCCAGGAAGATGGGGAGTGAGCAGATGAAGGACAGGGGAGGAGCCCTTCAGGCTGAGGCACAGGGAGAGTGCTGGGACTGCCTGTGCATCCAGCAGGGCAGGAACTCACATGCCTGCAGAGGGGCAGGGGGACAGCACTGGAGACGTTAGAGAGGAATGATCTGATCTGACGGTATCAATAAGCAGCATGGTAATAGATCTTTATATCTGTGCTACTGGTTTTAAAAATTAAAGCCTCAAGCACTGACAAGATACACTATTAAAAACCGAGCACATGCATGCATATTCATTTAATAATTGTCCTTAGAACTGTGGCTGTGTGCGTTGTCACACGCCTTCTCAGTGTGTGACATATTTAACAAAAAAAAAATCTTTTGACCCATCTATTTCTTCTGAAGCTTTATCCTACAGATAAATTCACCCAAGAGAGCCATTAAAAACCGAGCACCTGCATGCATATTCATTTAATAATTGTCCTTAGAACTGTGGCTGTGTGCGTTGTCACACGCCTTCTCAGTGTGTGACATATTTAACAAAAAAAAAATCTTTTGACCCAACTATTTCTTCTGAAGCTTTATCCTACAGATAAATTCACCCAAGAGAGCCAAGTGCAGACGTTCACTGTGGCATGGTTTTTAATAGCAACAAACAAAAACAAAACAACACTGAAAACTACTTCAATGTCCATCAAGAATCAACCAGCCAGCCCATGAAGAGAGTGAGGAAGAACCGTACGTACAGATGTGAGAAGATACTGCCAGAGACGAGGGAGATACTTCCAAAATGTTCATGGAAAATAGAACTGCAAGATAACACGAATCTTTCCATGAATTTCTGAAGACCCTCCTATGAAGGGTCTTGTATATTATCAAAATGCAAGTCAGACCTCCCTAGCCTGCTGACTCGCGCAGAGTAAGGGCCCAGGTCCTCACAGCCTGCGCTCTGCTCACCTCCCACTGCTCTCCTCCCACTGAACTTTCTCATGCTCAGACCTGGCCCCCTGCTGCCACCTCTCTCCCATACCCCCAGCTCCAGCCAGCCGCCTCTGCTGGTCCTGGCACTTACAGGCACGGCCAAGTGGCTGGTCCTCCTCCTACCACAGGCCTGTGTCAGCCACCACCCCATGAAGGTCTTCTCTGACCCATCCCCCAGCCCCCCTGCCTGCTTTATGTTTCTTTCCCAAGCATGTATTGGCTTCTAAAAAGCTACATGATTTACTTAATGGTTTTGTTTATTGTCTGTCGCCCCACTAGAATGCAAGCTCCAGGAGGGCAGGGATTCTTGTCTATTTTGTTCACTGCTAAAGCCCCAGCATCCAGTTTCCTACATGAAGCAGCCACTCTGTAAAAACTTGCCAGATGAATTCAGCATAAGAAAAGTTGAACTGAAGAGTCTGGGGAATTTTGATTTATGTAGACTGAAGACAGATGGAAAATAACTAGAGCATTTATGCGAAGATGCTTTAACTTTAATGGTTAGAATTCTTTTATAAACACTACTGCACATGTTAAACTAAACCACAAATGGGTTCAGCAACCATGGTGGGGTGCATGTGGCTCAGCCCCAGCTGTCTACCACCAGCCACATGGGAGGCCCTCCTTGCTGCCAGCCTCAGCGCAGGCCATCCCTGTGTGTCCAGCCGGTCCCCTGCAAGAAAGGATAGGGTCTCCTGCTTCTCTGTAGACCTCAAGCCACCTCCTACACGGTGGGTGCTCATAGGGGTAAGGCCTGTGTTAATACACTGCTTTGCACCATTAACAAAGCAGGAACTTTTATTTTATAGCTCAAATATCTAGCACGCCCCATTTTGTTTCCAATGATTTCATCTGGAAAAGTGAACAATCCTGAAAGGGAAGAGATAGAGATCAGCAAATAAAGTGACTTATATCTCTCTGGAACACTGTGTAGTGCATTTAAATCAACAACACAAAATAGTCTGTGCATAGCAAAATGCTTGGTTTGAAAGGCTGCCCCCTCAAAGGGAAGATACTGAGGCCTGCAGCTCAGCAAGTCCTAGGCCCCTCCGGAAGCATCCACCAGTCTGGGCAGTGTGAGCCATAACACACTCAAAGGTGCTTCCAGAGATTAAAAATTAGTCAGCATCTCCAGATAGACAGAGCTCACGGTTGCTGAGGAAACCATCACCTGAAAACTCAAGCCAGCTAGCAGAGGATTTCAAACCACCTCGCAGCACAGAACTGTCCGCTGCAAACTGAAGAAAGAGCTGGTGAGAGGAAGGGGAATTTTAGGAACTCCCTTAGGACACAGACAATTTCACTGAAAATAAACTGGCTTAGACTCTTGAATACCACAGTTATGAAGAGAAAAAGAATGGGAAGAACATGCATCTTATTTTGTTTTTGTCAACACAGCAGAGCTGTCCTCTTCCTCCCACAGGGAAAAAAAATCATTTTGGAGAAGGTTAGGGAAAAATGAATTTCTCTAAGCAGACTAACCCAGTGAAGCTATCCCACACTACCATGCGTGCTTAGGCACGCCATCAGCTCCAAAGCATGCGATTCCCATTCGGGTGGAACAATCCAGCACCGCTAGCCTTGCTCTTCCTGCCCCACGTTGCTAAGCCCAAAGTGGCTTCAAGTCCCACGTCTGCTCTCTGGCTAGCGTGGAGCTGTCAAAGCCAATGAGGCTCCTCAGGGCCAGGCTGTTCCACTGACCTCTGTTCTCATGACTCAGCCCTTCTCTTGTCATCTACGGCCTGACTTCACAGTACACACGGCCAACAAGCCACCCTGCGGTCTGCTTTTCTCAACTACATAATAAGCATTTCTCCCTGTCATCTTCAATCACTGTAAAAAGTCACCTGGTGGTTCCACACTCTACTGCACCAGCCCTCACAGTCAGATGTCAGGGGTGTCAGGTCATCCCTAGTCAGAGCCAAGGCTGGGGAATATCATGGCATGTACAGCTTCTCATTTCTGTCCTGGTACTTCACCAGGGGCTCTCTGTCTCGAGCATTCTAAAGATGGTTGGCAAACCTCTTGGATACAGTTTAAAAAGCAAGATTTCAATCTGACATCCTCCACCTGCATTTAAGGGGTGGGTTACACACCCACGAGAAAGGATGGAAATATACCCTGAGAGGTGTAGGAGACAAATGACCCAAAGACACACCTCAGCAAAAAATAGACTGCCTTTGGGAGTCCTTAAAGTAATTCACTATTTGCTTCACATAATGAATCTGAGAATATTTTGGGAGGTGAAATATCATCTACAATATTACACATAAATAAGAAATAGACAAAAAAAGGAAAAGAGAAGAATGGGCTCACATGAAAACAAGACTTTGGCTATAGTGGAGACGGTGAAATATCATCTACAATATTACACATAAATAAGAAATAGACAAAAAAAGGAAAAGAGAAAAATGGGCTCACATGAAAACAAGACTTTGGCTATAGTGGAGAGAGGTGAGCCTCACCATAGCTTCTAATTTCATGCTTGGTAAGGTATAGAAATCAAGTTTGTTTTGTTTTTGTTTTTAAGAAATTTCAAATAAATAAACATCATTTAAAAAATTCTAAATATGAAACTCCTTTAATATATAAGCTGTCAGAGGGTGTCACCTATGGATATCCTGGTAGACCAATGTCCTTTAAACTTAGTGGGACAGTGCTAATGCCTGAGCACAATGAAGTGCACCCCAAGGGGCAAGAATGGAGACTCTGTGGTTAATCAGTCTGGTGATGGAAATCACTGGGTTCACCCTGCCTGAAACACCAACTTTTAAAGAAAATTGCCACAGACATACACATACCTTAAACAAAACCAATAAAGCTACACTGAACATAATTTAATATTTGATGATTCAAAGTTATCTTTTACTCTTACAAAGGGCTCTCAAGGCCAAAATTTCGAAGACTCATCCCACGTTTGCCATTAATCATCTGAGGGACCGTGGGTAAGTCCCTTATCTCCTCAGCATCCTACTACCTTTCACCTGAAGAGAAGAGAGTAAGACTGAACAAACTCTTAGATTTCTCCTGAGCTTAAAATGTTTTAGGGGCTTCTGGTCAAGATGGTGGAACAGGTGGTCCCCATCATCACTCTCTCCCACAAATCAACCAATTTACAACTATAAAAAAACAACAACAGCCAAGCTGGGGCTGCTAGAGCTCAGGAGAAGAGGAAGAGAGCCCACGGAGTTCATGAAGGCAGGAGACACCAAGATGAAAGAGAAAAAACTGCTCAGAGTGTTTTGGGTTGTGGCCACTTTAAGGCTGGAGCTGCTGAGCTCATAGAGGAGGAACCAGCAGAAGACACAACTGTGCCCTTCAGATGGAGTTGCTTGGAGGCAGCAGGGGAGAAGAGGGCCTTGGTGGCCCTCAGGACAGCAAGACCACTAATAGGGTTCCAGTGGACCCACACACAGGAGCATGGAGCCACAACAACTGAAAAAAGGAGCCATTCAGAGGCTAGTGAGTCATCTCAAAGGGCCAGAGCACAGCCCATTCCATGGGAAATGTTTGTAGCACAGGCAGTGGGGGAGGTGGGCCCACAGAGAGAACACTGGAGCACAGTAAGAACAGCTGATCTGCCCCCCAACCAGCATAGGGCCACTCAGGGGAGACTGGTCAGGAATATAGAATTGCAGGTGGTGCAGTTTGATGAAAAGACTCAAGCCCAGATCAGAGATTCTACACAACCCAGGTGCACTGGGTCTCTGGAGAGCCAGAAGTACCAATAATGTCAACCATTAAACCCTGAGCTGCACAAAAAGCCTTCCCTAGGGAAACAGCAGCAAAGCAGCAATTTAGCTCAACCATACCATTCAAGTACTGGTTCCCACAGGAAGTTCTCCCATTTTAGAAGTAAGCAAAGATTAACAAATTAGTTCCAGCCCAGGCACACCACCAGCACCTCAGGCCAGCCAGGGGACCTGAGGCATGGAGCTGAGGACCGATCCCCCCTCCCACAACCAGGAACACTGCCAGTGCCTTGGGGCCTGCCTGAGGTCCTGAGACATGGATCCAGGGACCAGACCCCCCCCCCACTACTACAACCAGGCACATTGCCAGCACCAAGGAGCATGCCAAAAACATCATCTCCATGTGGGTGGTCCACCACAGCCATCACAGTAACCACAGCTGCCTCAAAAGTGCCCAGACATCACAACCACCACACAGATGGTCCACCAGCCACTGGAGTACATTGACACAAGGAGAGTCACCAGCAGAGACCAAAGAAAAGAAGAGGATGTCTCCCTCCACAAAGCCCATTCCAGAGTGATAGAAGAAGCATCTGCTCTATGATAATACTGGAGGACCTGAACACACCTCTCAGCATTGGACAGATCATCTAGGCCACAAATCAACAGAGTAACCATTACTCTTTCAGAAGGAGAGAAGAAATCTAGGATTATCAGAGGTGGGAGGGCAGCGGGAGAGACTGGACAAGGGGCATAAAGAATAAGTACAATTTGTAACAATATATACATACTAGTAATATCGATTTGATTAATGTATGTCAACATTGAACCCCCAAAATATGTATAATCAATTATGATTCAATAAATAAATGTTTTAAAACAGCCTCCTACTGGCAATAGACTATGGGAGAACTTGGGAGGATTAAAGCCAAGGAATCTGAAGAGTACATATCTGCAGTGACCTTCACGGCTGCAAAGTGCCTTCCCTCTTCGTCAGACCTGAGCCTTACAGGGCCCTATGAGGGCATTCTCAGCAGGACCCTAAGGTCCAGGCTTGGACTCATTCTCAGGGCCTGTGAAATAAGCCACAGTCAACATAAACCACGTGCTCCCCCAGCACATCCACACCATAGAAACTACTTACAATGCTAGTGACACAGGATTTCGTCTTTGCTANAGAGTAACCATTACTCTTTCAGAAGGAGAGAAGAAATCTAGGGTTATCAGAGGTGGGAGGGCAGCGGGAGAGACTGGACAAGGGGCATAAAGAATAAGTACAATTTGTAACAATATATACATACTAGTAATATTGATTTGATTAATGTATGTCAACATTGAACCCCAAAAATATGTATAATCAATTATGATTCAATAAATAAATGTTTTAAAACAGCCTCCTACTGGCAATAGACTATGGGAGAACTTGGGAGGATTAAAGCCAAGGAATCTGAAGAGTACATATCTGCAGTGACCTTCACGGCTGCAAAGTGCCTTCCCTCTTCGTCAGACCTGAGCCTTACAGGGCCCTATGAGGGCATTCTCAGCAGGACCCTAAGGTCCAGGCTTGGACTCATTCTCAGGGCCTGACTGTGAAATAAGCCACAGTCAACATAAACCACGTGCTCCCCAAGCACATCCACACCATAGAAACTACTTACAATGCTAGTGACACAGGATTTCGTCTTTGCTACAAGTCCTGCACATATGAATGCTAAAGTTTAAAGAGCAAGTCGGTATCAATTAACACGTGCATCTTACAAACCAAGCAAAAAGCAGCAATCACAGCCTTGTTGTACTGTGACAGGTGCTCTGATCTCAGGTCCCAGGGCTTCTCACTAAGGACCTTCTGTCAGTGGCTTCTGGAAGGTCAGGCACAGCGACAACACTGGGTGTGCATCTTACAAACCAAGCAAAAAGCAGCAATCACAGCCTTGTTGTACTGTGACAGGTGCTCTGATCTCAGGTCCCAGGACTTCTCACTAAGGACCTTCTGTCAGTGGCTTCTGGAAGGTCAGGCACAGCGACAACACTGGGGGGTTCAGTGGGTTAAGTATTAGGTGGGAGCAGCACACCTGCAAATGGCTTAATCCTGCTTCCAAAGTATGGACAGAAGAGTAACTCAGCCCCACAAATGATCCTGCCTGGTTTTCTCTCAAGGTTAGTTTGTCCACCTTTGAGAATAGATGTCAAACTGACCACACAACAGGGGACATCTTGCCAATTATGTGATGTCCTCTCTAGAATGATGACCTACTTCCCACTCAGACAATGCAGGAGAGTTACCCACCACCCAGGCCTTGCAGCCCACTCTCAACACCCTGATCCTCCAAGGAGAGCCCTGCCCTTTCAAGCCTTTGTACCTCTCTTCACGTTATTGCTTTTTCCTGCAACCATCCCCCAGAAGGCCGTCAGATACTAATTATTCTTCAAGGTCAAGATCAGATGCTACCTCCATGAAGCCTTTCTTTATTCCCAGCCAAAATTCAGCTCTGCTGCCTGGCCTCCCCAAGCACCATGTCTCTCTCTTACAGGACTCTTTCCCAGTTATCCACACATCTCTCTCTCCCATGAGAACACAAGATCGTTGAGGGCGGGAGTCACATGGAGTTTACTTTTGTATCGCATTCCTAGTACAAAGTTAGCTGTATTGATATGAATGTCATACTTTTCCCACCTTGAACAATAACTAGACTGGGGAATGAAGCCTCACATGACATGAGACAGAGGAAGTCTGAGTGTCTCACATTCTGGTGTGCCCAAAAGCCCAGGAATGCCACCTCTGTGCTTTGAGGATAAGAGAAATAAACTTTTCTCTTAAAACCACTGGTACCTGGAAGTTCAGTGTGACTTGCAGTCAAACCTAGTCCTAATGAACATAACTTCCTGGTCCCTGCCCCTAGTCCCACAGCCAGAACATGCAGCAGCACCAGGTCCCCAAGGTTTGCAGCCTGGACTTCCTCACTGAGCATGCTCAGCACCTCCGCATCAGCGCCCAGTCCCTCTCTGGACTCTATTTTCACGTCTTGCAGAGCCCAGCACCCACTCAATCCTGACTCAGGAAGTACACGGACAACCACATTCACCACATGCTAAAAGAGGTGGAACATTATTGAATAAGTGAATTTTGAAAGTGATAGTCTCACTTTTAGATTAATTGAAATGTTTCTAAAATGAATTTGGGGGCTGGCTGGTTAGCTCAGTTGGTTGGAGCATGTGCTGATGACACCAAGGGTCCAAGGTTCAATCCCTGTACTGGCCAGCCACCAAAAAAAATAAAATAAATAAAATTACTTTGGAAGTAAGAAAGTAGGTCACTTTGAAAGAAAAAGCATACTGATAAAAAACAAAAACACCTCCATGGTTTTGGTTATTTATCCAACCTCTTAATCTGGTTTGGGTCAATGGGAAAACTTAAGAATTATAAAATGAAAGTTTCTGGCAGTTCAAGCTCAAAAATAAATTTACTCCTGAAGTAATTATATTTTATTTCTTATTAATATTCCTAATCTTAGAGATAGATGTTAGATTAGCTTGAGGATTTTAATATGAGCTAATATTCAAGTTTCTGGTATATTCTTTGTAAGTAAAATATATTTACATGTGTTTCCTTGATTGAAAGAATGAAAATAATTAAGCAAATGAAATTAGTAACTTTAGAAACATACCCACTGAAGCTGCAGCAGATGCAGCAAAGACCTAAAAGATACTGGGCAACACAAGAGCTAATATAATAATTTACTAGACAAAACATCCAGTCTGACAGGGGACAAGGTGAGGAAAAGGGAAAGCTGAGTAGGACAAAAAGAGGAAACCTCTCAAACCCAGGACAGCCAGGAGAAAAGGCCACCAAAAAAAAAAAAAACCAAAAACTGACCACAGTCCCAAGTCGTCCTGCTCCAATGGCCTCACAAGGGCCACTGTCTGTCAGGCTCAGCAGCCATCAGACGCACATCACCACAGGTGGGAGCCTCCCTGGACAGTCACGGCAGTCCTACGACTATCTCCTGGTGCAAGGACACCTTCTTTCCTTCCCTCGTCCAACACTCACTAAGCACTGATTGTGTGCCAGACACCATGGGAAGAGTGGCGAGGGGGTTCAAAAACGCCATCAGAGCTGTGTGGAACACAGTTCCTGTCTTTACCAGATAGCAGAAATAATAACAGTCAGTACTTACTGAGCATGTGTGGGTGCTAGGTACCATGCATTCCCTGAATAGCCCTATGAAGCAGCTACTGTTATTGTCCCCATTTTATAGATGAAGAAACGGAGGCATAAAAGTGTTTAAATAACTTGTCCAGGGTCACCGTATTACTCAGTTTTCTGTCGCTCATAACAGAATACCTGAAACTGGGTAATTCATAAAGAAATAAAATTCATTTCTTATAGTTTTGGAGGTTGGGAAGTCCAGGATCCAGGGAACTTATCTTCTGGGTGGGAACTCTCTACAGGGTCCCATGGCAATGCAAGGTATCACACGGCAAGGATCACAAGAGCTCTTTCAAGTGCTGTCTTATAAAGCCACCAGTCCATACCCATGACAACCCATTAAACCATCAACCCATTACTCCATGAATAGATTAATCCATTTACCTCTCAAAGGCTTCACCTTTCAAATATCATAATTGGATTTCCCACCCTCTTAACACTGTTACAATGGGGATCAAGTTTCCAACACATGAACTTTTGGGGGACACATTTGATCGATAGCAGTCACACAGCTAGGAAGTGGCACAGCTGTGATTCACACCCTGGCCAGGTGTACCAGGGCCTCCCTGAGCCACCAGGCTGTGCAGCCTCCTGGGTGGGACATGAGCAGTAAAAGACACCAAGGCTAGGCAGAGGTGAGTAACATGAGCATGATGCAGACAGATCAAAGGCTTGGGTGCTATGGGAGGCAGCATTCCAGCCGGGGCTCCAACAGGGGTAGAATGTTGACATTCATTCATTCATTCATTCATTCACTCGGCATTCCCTGAGCGCCTGCCGGAGGTGTCCTGTTTTGGAAGCTTCCTGCTCAAGCAGCTCAGGGTGGCGAGGAAGACAGATACACACCCATGCCTGCTCGGCATTCCCTGAGCGCCTGCCGGAGGTGTCCTGTCTTGGAAGCTTCCTGCTCAAGCAGCTCAGGGTGGCGAGGAAGACAGATACACACCCATGCCTGTCTCATTCACAGCTGAATTTAAAGGTTGGGCACAGTGCCTGGCATACTCGAAGCAATGATATGTGAGAGAATGAATGAATGATGAATGAATCCCAGCCCTATGGCATATTAGCTAGATAACTGGGGCAAGTTACCCTCCGAGCTGCAGTCTCATCTAGAAAACAGGACTAATACTGTGTCCCACTCTTAGGGATCGCTGGGACAATGAAATGCCTCACCTGAGTGTGGAAGTAGCTGCTCTCCACCCAGGGTGCTGAGGAATCAGCTTCTCAGCCAGTGCCACCAAGGTGAATTGTGAGAAGCCAGCGGGAATCAGGCAGGTGTAGAGGGGCAGGGGCCAGGGTAGGGGGTCCCAGAGTGAAGAAACCTTAGATAAGGGTGGAGGTGAGAAGGTGGGGGCACGAAGGAGCACAGGCAAGTCAGTGTCAATGGGACCACACTGACCCTGAAATAGGAACAGTGAGGAAGGAAGGAGGAACTGGTGTATTTCTACACAAAAATCCCCATGTGGTTTAAACTTTGTAAATTTCTCATAATTTGTAATCTTACAGCTGCTGGCTAGGCTGGGAATTATTTTAAGCACTATTAATGGTTACATTTTTTTAAATTTAGGGGGTCATACAGAGATCATGTTGCTATTGTTATTACCTGATAAGGGTATATTCACTTACACAACATCTTACACAATACCTGTCTCCCAAAAGGGCCCAGAATATTTCACAGAATATCAGATCATAAGGGATGCAGGTGGTGTTAATAACACTAAGTTTTCAAAGCTAAAATGAAAACAAAATTTTAATGTTTTTCCAGGAAACCTGAATGTTAGGTAGAACAGAAAATCTACCCTTACTTCCAATTTCTAGTTCCCTCAGGGCAACTTTGTAAATATGCAAATCATGTCATGTCCTTGGTCCAAACCCATCTGATCATTGTTAAACCCTAACTCCTCCCCTTTGCTGCAAGTCCCATCATGGTCAGACCCCTGCCTGCCCTCACACCCGTCCCCTCCACTGTCCCTTACCTGCTGGCCCTGCTCTATTCCAGCACAATGATCTTACTGCTGTTTCTCAAACATACTAAACTCATCCCTGCCTCAAAGCCTTTGCACATGCTGTTCCCTCTGCCTGGAATGCTCTTCCCTGAGATAAGTGCACAGCCAGCTCCCTCACACCATCTGGACCATTCCTCAGAGAACATAGCTGCACCTCCCATCACCACCAACTCTAGCCTGCTACTTTCTCTCTTAACTCTTTTTATATTTCTTCAAAGCACACATCACTACCTGAAATTTTTACCTGTGTATAGTCTGTTTTGCCCCTTAGACGGTAAATTTCACAAAGATATCTCATACATAATAGGTCATCCCTAAATTTTATTAAAACTGACAGAGACACATGCTGAGATCTTTATGAGTGAAATGGTGGCAGAGAGTAAAGTGTTGACTTTATAAGAGAATATTAAATAATATCTTCACAATAATATACTATTAGTATCAATTTTATTCACAAAGGCTGTATACCAACATCTCTTGGATTACACAGGAAAGGAAAAAAGACTACTCAGATTATTAACAACAAATATTTCTTGAGCAGAGAGCAAAACTTAATTTTTTGGTGATTCTTAAAAAGCCAATTTTAAAAAAATAAAAGAGGCAAAAAGCCAATTCGCCAACAATGGCCAGCTTGTACAGCTACTAAGTCAAAAGAACTTCCCACCTGGAGCCTCCTGGGCAGCCTCCAGAGCACCCTAGAACCACATGCCACTAGAAATCCACACTTTTATTTTGCTTTTGTTCTTCTAAAGGGTCCTTTTGAATCAGAGGAACCAAGTGTGTTAGGAGACAAAAGGTCCAGTCACACAGCACTTTAAGTTCTCAAGTATCAGGAATTCCTCTATCATTGAGCCAGTATTTATATTTATAGCAGAATTTGAAAACATCTGGCCCCAAGCACATGCTCAGAACCTAGCCTGATACTACTTTTATGTGTCACACAGGACAGCCTAGATATCCCTGAAAAGTGGAGGGAGACAAAGACTACAAGAGATTAGAAACAAACTCTCGGGCCGGCCCATGGCTCACTCAGGAGAGTGCAGTGCTGATAACACCAAGGCCACGGGTTCGGATCCTATATAGGGATGGCCGGTTTGCTCACTGGCTGAGCGTGGTGCTGACAACACCAAGTCAAGGGTTAAGATCCCCTTACCGGTCATCTTTAAAAAAAAAAAAAAAGAAAAAGAAACAAACTCTCTCTGCACTTCCCATATACCCCTGGGACTTTCTTTAAATCCTGAACAATCCTTTAAGAAATACACCTTTCTCCAAGCAATGAAATGTAGAAAAGGATCTCCTTGAATAATCCTGATGCCTGAAAGACAGGGCAAGGCAAACTTTGCCAGTGACTGCCAGAACCAGCATTGTTTTTCTCTGGACTGAAGATTCTCAAAATGAACTGCCCAAAGTGGAAGCCTCAATCAAGTCCAAAAATAAATGATTAAATAAATAATGGTTGGCCAGTTAACTCAGTTGGCTTGAGCGCAGCCTTGTAACACCAAGGTCAAGGGTTCAGTTCCCCATACCGGCCAGCAGCCAAAAAATAATGAGTTATTATTATAATAAGAGCAAGAGAACAAACCCATGCTCATGCTTGAAGAGACCCAAGAACAAAGTGTCTATGAGATGTCTAGACCAGAAAGCACAATGCCAACACTTCCCAAGCAAACCCACAGGCTGCCCACCCTGTACTCTCAAGCATGGGACCTAAAGGGGAAATGGCTCCACACAGATGATGTGGGTCCACCTATTCCCATCCTACTTAGGATGGGAGCCCTAATAGCTCCCCACCCACTCCACCATCCTTCACAGAACCAACCCCTCTCTCTTCCCACCATCTGCAAGTGATAGAAACAGCTAACTTTTCCCATTTGCAGAAAAATGCTGTTGCAGCTGGAGAAACATTCTTGGATATTATGAATAAGATATTCTGATCCTATGGAACTGTAAATTTGATGCTGAAGTGTGTGAAAGTATGAACAAGCAGATTTGAAGAAATATTATGGAGCCATGGTAACAGAAACTACGGAAGAAACTCCAGTTGCACAGAACTATTTAAAAATAAACTGGATACTAAAATACCAGCAAAAAGTTATAATGACTCATACTGTTCTCTCAAATACTTACAAGAACAGCCAGTTCTTTAACATACTTTCTTCCAGGCTTTTTCTCCACTGGAGAAACGTGAGACAAAGAGAGTAAAAACAAAATAGGAGCTTTGAAAATGTTCTCTAATTTTACCAGTAATTTGACATGAATAAGACCTTAGATGTTTTAAAGTTAGAGTTTGGAAATGTGCATTCATGGCACAGAGCATTGAGGCTTTTAACAAAAACCAAACTAAATTCAAACAGTATAACTGAGGCCCCAGAGTGTGCTAAAAAACTGAGTGCTCAATTATATTAAGTTTGCTAAAGAACTACAGTACAACTTCCACCATTTACACAAAACGTTTAAGGCATCTTGTGTGTACTGCCTGAGACCACCCCTCCCTCCTGCTCAACTCCCACTCACCCTGAGGCCCACTTTGAGTGTCACCTCCTTCAAGGAGCCCTTGCCATCCCAGTGACCCTATGTCCACCACGGTGCCATTATAGTTCCTCCATGGTGCCATTACTTGGTTGCATTCCTAGTTCCCCAACCAGGTTGTTAGCTCCTTGGGGACTGCACCCAATCACCTGGCTTCCCTGGTACCAGCAGTACCAGGCTTCGCGGTACCTGCAGCTGCTCAGTAAAGGTTGCTGAGGGAAGAAATGGACCAGGGAGTAGATTTCTTGGGAAACCTCAGAGTCCAGGAGTGTCCATGTCATATTCCTCATCAGACCAGGACCTCCCTGTTCCCCTTTCCCCTGCCCTAACTCACCATATTTCTTCTCTCCTTTTCCCATTAAAAAAAAAAAAAGAAAAAGAAAAATACTACTGTACAAACTGCCACTCTTCCACACTTCCAGAGACCTGGTGTGTACATACTACATACTCACAATCTTGTTTGGAGTCAGAGCACCAAAAAACTTGTTTGCAAACAAGCTTTGTTGCAAGTTGGTAAACAGCTTCAATAAAGTAATTGTACTTAGGCAACCCCTTAAAATTTACTTTGTGAAGGCTGAGTTTTCAATCTTTTGCAAAACAAATTATTCAAGTCCCATAATCACTGAAATTTCAATTAGGTTTGTTACCAGAATTCCAGAGGAAACACCCAAACACTATGAGGAGGGGACACTTAGTTTGGGTCTCCTTTGTTTCCCGCAGAGACAAGGTCAACCTAGGAACACGTTCACTGGCAGGAACAATGGAACACACTGGCCTGACAAGCAGCAATGTCAAATGGCAAAAGACCTGGAGAGCCCCTGCACGTCCCACAAGGTTCCACAGCACCACTGCAAGCACTAACAGGGAACGGATGCCCCAGCCATCTAGTCCTACTAGCTGCGTGATCCGGGCAAATTCTGTCACTCTGGACAAGACCTTCAGAATGCCACTTATAAAACAGGGCTAATGCTGCCTCCTGGAGGGAGACTTCTTACTGAGGAGTAGCTTGGACAGGGCAGGGACATCCCTGTCATTTATCTGGCAAATAATGCATGTCGGTTCTCTTCCCTGGCTCTGGTATAAATCTAATGAGATGAAGCAGAATGACCTTGGTCTTAGCACAAGATTCCTCAGGCCTTCGGTTTCCTTTTTCATACAGTATGTGATCTTAAGTACTACTTAGACTCAAGTATTCTAAGGGGAAACTAACAGCATAGGCAAAGGAAGAAATGGTTTGAAGTTTAAAGTGAAAATATGTACTATGCATCATTTTGTGTCAAACGATATATGAGGAAA
>NW_007728111.1:125176-154173 GCF_000696425.1 Galeopterus variegatus | reverse complement strand
TGAGGAGTAGCTTGGACAGGGCAGGGACATCCCTGTCATTTATCTGGCAAATAATGCATGTTGGTTCTCTTCCCTGGCTCTGGTATAAATCTAATGAGATGAAGCAGAATGACCTTGGTCTTAGCACAAGATTCCTCAGGCCTTCCGTTTCCTTTTTCATACAGTATGTGATCTTAAGTACTACTTAGACTCAAGTATTCTAAGGGGAAACTAACAGCATAGGCAAAGGAAGAAATGGTTTGAAGTTTAAAGTGAAAATATGTACTATGCATCATTTTGTGTCAAACGATATATGAGGAAAGATTTTTAAATACATCAAACCAGAAAAGAAAAGGGGAGTTATTTTAATTACATTAGCACATACGCACTGGGAATGCACTGCTAACCCACCTGCCCTCCTGCTTACTCCCCATTCTCTCAACACTTATGTATCAGGAGCCTGTGCAGCCACACGATGTTCTGGGTGCTGGAGAATCCTACGGGGCACAGAACTGACAAAAATCCCCTCCCTCATGGAGCTCACATGACTGACAGAGAAAATAAATCTCCCAGTAGGTGCTACATAGAGAAATAAAGCAAGGAAAGGCGATGGGGGAGGGAAGAGGGACAAAGCGAAAAGGACACCACGCTTTTAAAGAGATCTCACTGAAAAGGTGACAGCTCAAAGGACACAGGAAGGAAGGGAAGCAGTGAGCCATGTGGGCCTCCAGAGCAAAGGTAGCCTCAGCAAACGGAAGGGTGCAGACAAAGGCAAGGGCGGCTGCCTGGCATGTCTGAGGAACAGCAAGACAGCAGATGCAGTCGTTCCCAGTGGGATGATGGTGGCTAAGGCTGGCAGGCAGTAGTAGCACTGGGGGTAAAACAAAACGACCTCATTCTTCCAACTTCTATCCCTCCACCAATGTCCACCCCTGAACCCTCGACTAGGTTTCCTGCTCAGTTATTAACAAGCATGTGCTCAGTGACTACCTTGTGCTGAATATATACATGGTCCCTGTCCTCAAAAGAGTCCTGTTCGAGGACTCAGGCACATAAATGAGCATCGCCTACACTTTCACCTACTGCCCTCTCCTCCCCCCCACACCTATCACAGTCCCCCATCTCCCCCTGAATTCAGCTCTTCCTGCCTCAGACTTGTCCAAGGCCCCACTGTGGGTGAGGAGTGGAGACAAAGGCCTCGAGCTCTTTCCACCAAACCCATGTGGCTTCAAGGAGCAAGAAAGCCCAGCATCCCTGGGATCCCAGACTATTTGGAAACCAGCCACACAGACATGGAGCCCTGGAGGCTTGTCTTCCCAGCTCTAGAAGGCTTTGGTCTTCCACTCAGGAACTTCAGAAGGAGACTCGCCTGTTCCTGCCTAGCACATGGCCCCCTGCCTTCATTTGTGCATAGAGTAAAACAAGAAAGATTCAAGCTGACAGCCCTAAGAACTGATGCCATTTAAATTGAGCAGAATTTAAAATGTTTTTGAAACAAACCAAGCAGTCACTTAAGTTTGGGGAAGGTCTTTTGAAATTGCTCACTCTTTATTTGCACTAGGGATCTGGTTTCTAAATTGTTTCCTGGACTCATGAGGAAACAGCAGCTATGAATAGAGAATATTGGGCAGTGAATTCCTAAGGCCCAAGGATGAAAATCAAGATGGTTCTGAAGATCCCGGAGAAAGGTATTCCAGTTTATTTTATTCTTAAAATTGACCTGAAGAAGAAAGGAAAGCCCCTGATGCAGAAAACACTAAATAGAGCCTCACGTTGGAAACATGCAAGGAGGTGCTAAGAGGCTTGACCTCCTCTCTTGGTGAAGGTAAATCACAGGATGGACAACGGACTCTATGGCACAGCAGGCTCCAGAAGCAGTTAGGGAAGCTCCTTCTCAAAAGAATTCACCGGGTATGTGCTATGTGTCAAGAACCACATCAAGCAGAGGGTGTATAAACACCAACAGCCCTGAACAGGCCACTTGGAAGTTCCATGGGTCCTCTAGGCTCCACGATTCCCTCCCGACAGCATGGTACAGCCAGCATCCTCCTCTTGCTGCCTGTGCCTGGCTTCCGACGAGTCTTTTTCCTCATCCACCTGGAGTTCCGCGAAGGTTCTGCTCTTTTTATCTGTGTCACCCAAAACACATGCTCAAGAAATGAGACAGGAGACATGGAGAAGGGAAGAGAGGAAGTGCTGCTGTCTGCACTGGAAGTTGAAGGTAGAGACAGTGATATTGTATGTAAGAAATTAGCATAAAAAATACTACATGTGGATTCATGTAGTAACCCTTAAAATAACTGTGTTTTATTTACCCTTGGTGTCTTTTACATCCTAATAATTCAAAGAAAAAGAGTTGATGGCCAGCCATCCTGGTCATCTCAGATGGTATGCTCTAGGGTAATAACGGCCGCAGGTCACAGAGAATAAGCAGTAAAGGTAGGACAGGCCCAATATCACCTGGTCTCAGTCCAGTCCTCAGCTGTTAGTCCATCCACCCTAGTTAATGAAGAGCTGGAGCTAACAGTGTGTAGTTAGATATGTCCCCAAAACTCATTTTTCTTATGTAATGGAAACATGTCGGCTGACACATCTGTGCCTTGGACAGATTTTCACAGCAATATTTTTTTTAGACCTCTGGTTGTTAAGAACCCTGGGAATGTGGAGATTCAGGCTGAAGATTTCCCCAATCTAAATACTGAGTTGATGCTCCGTGGGTTTAAAATAGAAAAAGTTACTTCCAAAAGGACAAAAATGACACATTTTCAAATCTGGTATTAATGTAAGAATGCAAATAGCAGTGTAAGAAAATGTACAGGAAGAGTCTAAAGATTTGAAAGAAATCATTCGAGGTGACCCAATTGGAGCAGGCCTAGATGAACCAGAAACATGCAGTCCGAGTCCAGTCACTCCCCATCCACAGTTCCTATGAGGGAATGGGATATACTCCCACTGGGGAACATTTTTAAACTACTTCTGCTTTCAGGATTGGGTGGGAGGATGGAGTCAGGAGACCTGGACTCTGGTGCTCTCTCCGGCCTTGACAAGCTGCCTAACTCTAGGTAAGTCACTTCCCCACCAGCCTCAGTTTCCTCACCTAGTAAAAGAGGGAAAAACATTCCCTGCCTCACCTGGCTCTCGGGCCAAATGAAAGGTCACCATCATTGCATCTTGTGACCAGTCCTTCTAGTCATTCACTTCTTCATTAATTAACATATCTGAGTAGCTACTATGTTCCAGGTACAAGAGATCACAGTGAGCAAGATAAAGTCCCTGACTTCTTAGAGAGCGCTTGTAGGTAGGATCTGAATCTCCCACGCCTTTAAGAAACTGCTGAATGAGGAAACGCTCTAAGCACCAGACACAATTACTAGATTTCTAGAACTGGGTTCTTCCCCTGGCCCCATGCATCAGTGCGGCCTGCTGAAGGGAAGTTCCTTGCAAGGTTGTGAGGCACAAAGGAGTACGATGCTTGTGATCGGCTTAACAAGTGTTACTTAGTACTATTATTACACAGTCAGTCATTTAAGGAGTAAAAACTAAAACTAAATGGAAAACATATGCTGGCTTAAAAACCCAAACTCCTTCTTAACTACTCAGTAATCAGGACAGTCATTTTACTCCAAAAACAGATTTCCTATTCTATGCAATGAAAGAAAAGAAACGCATTGCAGAGTAAGTCACTAGATGGTGAGCCCATATCATCCTCATCTCTGAATCTCAGAAAACTGAGCACAGTAGGGGTGCCGGCACTTCCCACACTTTTCTCCTTAAAATCCACTCCTCCTTCCACAGACCTCGAAAGGGACGAGCAGAGAAGCCCAGCCTCTGAGGTCAGCAAGTTACGTAGAAAGTGGTGCCACCAGAATGTGAGCCTTGCCCTGGGGACAGGGTCACAGTGCCCTCACTAGCATGGGGAGGGGTCCCACCCCAATCCCTGGGCTTCTCTGTTCCCAGTTGCTTCCTTTCAAGCTGGCACAGCCCCCCTTCTCCTCCCCTACCTGGGGCTTTGAATTTAATCCTGAAGTCACAAGTTAGGAGATTCAAAAAGCATAAAATTCTCTGTATACAAATAAAAAAGCCCCAAACACGTCTATCAAGAATAGACAAAGGAATAAAACTATTTAGCCAGTTTGCGTTTTGGTGTCATATCTAAAAAACCATAATCTAATCAAGGTGACAAAGATTTATGCTTATGTTTTCTTCTAAGAGTTTTATAGATTTAGCTCTTACATTTAGCTCTCTGATCCATTTGGATTTAAGTTTTGTACATGGTGTGAGGCAGAGATCCAAATTCATTCTTTTATATGTAGATATCCAGTTGTCCCAGCACCACTTGTTGAAATGACTATTCTATTCTCCATTGAATTGGCTTAGCATTCTTGTCCAAAGTCAACTGACCATAAATGTAAGGGTTTGATTTTGTTCTCTTGATCTCTTGATTGGACCCCATTGCACTATATGTCCATCCTTATGCCAGTACCCCATTGTCTTGAGTATCATGGGTTTGCATAAATTTTTGAAATTGGGAAGTCCTCCAGCTTTGTTCTCCTTCTTCAAAACTGTTGACTATTCTGGGTCCCTTACATTTCCACAGGAATTTTAGAATTGGCTTGTTGATTTCTACAAAAAAAAAAGAAGAAGAAGAATGCAGCTGGGATTTTGATGGGGATTGCAGTGACTCTGTGGATCAGTTTGGGGAGTACTGCCATCTTCACAATCTTAAGTCTTCCAATCCATGGATGTGGGATATCTTTCCTTTTATTTAGGTCCTTTTCAATTTATTTCAGCAATGTTTTGTAGTGTTCAGTGTACTAGTCTTATACTTCCTTTGCTAAATTTGTTCCTAAATTATTTTATTCTTTTTGATATTACTATAAATAGAATTATTTTAACTTCATTTGTTGGATTATTCATTGCTAAGTTTATAGAAATATCATTATTTTGGTATATTAATGTTGTATCCTGTCAACTTGCTGAACGTGTATATTAGTTCTAATAACTTTTCAATGATTTCCGTAGGATTTTCTACATACAAGATCACATCATCTGCGAATGGAGATAGTTTTACTTTTTTCTTTACAATCTGTATGACTTTTACTTCTTTTTCTTGCCTAACTGCCCTGGCTAGAATCTTTGGTAAATGCTGAACAGAAGTAGCAAGAGCAAACGTTGTCATATTCTTGATCATAGGGGGAAGCTTTCAGTCTTTTGCTCCCAGCATTGTAAATATTCATTAATGCCCTTTATCCAGTCAAGGGAGTTCCCTTCTGCTCCTAGTTTGTTGAGTGTTTTTATCACGAAGGGGTGTTGCACTGTTGTGCTTGTTTTTTTCTAATATTGCAGAACAAATAGGCCTTGCCAAGGACCAAAGTTAACTTAGATCAAAACCACTTGACATTATATACTTCGATGAATTTGAAGTGTCATAAGGAGCCATATAAAATCCACTTTAAGCAACTCAAAAAAACAAAAAACAAAACAAAACACAACTCATTTGCTGGCTTTTAGAAAAAGATAAATTTGTGATATTAAAGAAACAAAAGATATCAGACAAAAACATGGATGTGCCCAAAGCTTATGTAACTATTTAAACCTCTGCACAATCCAATGTAAGGTGGAAAGGAAAGAAAATAAAAGATACAACTGATAAAAACCTTATTAGCTAAAATATATTAATGACTGATATAAATACTGAGGATCCAATTCCACTGTACAAAGAGGTTATTAGAGATAAGCAAGCAGGAGAAAAGACAGCCAGGCAGAGAGAGGAATGTTCATGGAGGTTCTATGTGCTAAGCCAGACTGCAGAAGTAGCTCTGGCCACAGAACTAGTGAAAAGCCCATGCAGAGTCCCCAACACTCTCCTTTCTGCTGTAACATCCACTGAGGGCACCTCGACTGGCAGCTATGGGAGAGTGGGTCACTGAGTGACTGTGTGGAAATGCACCCCCAGCCACCCAACAAGGGACATGCAGAGTGAGTGAGAAAGACATTTTTGTTATAAGTCTGTGAGATTTGGGATTCACTTGTTACTGCAGTATAACCTAGCCAAATCTAACAGATTACTGTGGGGGGAAAAAAGCATAACTTCCTTCAAAAGTGGAAATAACACGGAAAAATTAATACGACGATGCCAGTTTTGGTGCGGCTATAGAAAAATAGGAATGTACTCTAACATTGCTCATAGGCTTCATGGAAACATCTGGAAATACAGAACAGGGCAAATAACAGTTACCAACCTCTGACCCTGCAGTCCCACTCTGGAGAACATGCCCCAAGCAGATAAACTTAAAGAAAACAAATAGTTTGAACAAAATGTTCATCACAGTAATATTTATAGCAGCAAAAACTAGAGACAAGTCAAATGCTCAAAAGCCAAGAAAACGATGGATTCACAGAATGGACACCACACAGCCATTATGAAGGACAAGAAGGTAAACCACATTATATGGAAACCGGGCATAAGCAAAAAACCAGAATAAAATCTCACATAGACATTCATTACACACACACTTTAAAGGCAAGAATTGTGTATTTTCATCTTTGTATCCCCAGAGCTTAGTATGAAGTAGACACCCAAATATTTGCTAAATGACTGATTGTCTAAACCAATAAATAACCAAGTTGACAAACAAAGCCATTGGGTGAAAAGGGCTGGAGGAGAACATGGTGAGGGAGTTGAGAGCTCCTAGCCTCATTTCTGTACACTTTAAAGGCAAGAATTGTGTATTTTCATCTTTGTATCCCCAGAGCTTAGTATGAAGTAGACACCCAAATATTTGCTTAAATGACTGATTGTCTAAACCAATAAATAACCAAGTTGACAAACAAAGCCACTGGGTGAAAAGGGCTGGAGGAGAACATGGTGAGGGAGTTGAGAGCTCCTAGCCTCATTTCTGTAAAATGACTTCAGTGTATACATTTTAAGATTCATGTATTTGAATGAGAGAAAGAGAAATATTATTCTTCCTTCATATAACAAAGTTGGATTGATGTTTCAATGGAATGGGTTACAACTTCACACAGGGAAAAACTCACTAAAATGTGAGCTCTCCAACACCAGGAAGAAAATCCTCAGTAAGCAGTGCTCCTGAAGTTCAAAGAGGCAGGCAGGCCACCTGTCAATATCAGGTGGAGAGACACAAGCAGGGTCGGGCCCCTAGGAGGTCCTTTAATGGTCTCCTGCATTTTGTGGGTGCCAAAGTGCCTCGCAGAATGGTCGACACACACAATAAACGTTTCATTCGAACTGTCCAGACACTTTCTCAAACCCCCGTGTTGACTTTCAATTGACTCCTATTTTATTCATAGAGCTTCCTCCTGTACCTATAAAAATCATGTTTTCTTCCTTTAAACTAATATTCACATTAACGGGAAAAATTCACCAGTAATTCAAAGAGCAGTAATACTGAGCTGTCTGTCATCAGACAGACCCTCCTCATCTGTCAGCCCTGTGGCCTTGACCCCCTCCACACCTCCTTTTTCTCTGTTTTCCTGGGCTGGACATGACTGTCCACTCCTTGAAGTCCAATCCTTCCTCACCTGGTCGCCTGGTGAAAACACGACCTCTGGCCTCCCACTGTGGGCCTCCTGACACAGTTCCAGATGGCCTGCTGGGTGTGACTGCAGAACTCACACCCCATCCAGCGACCTTTCTCACTGCCTGCTGCCTCCCAGCAGCCCGCCTCCGCTCTGCACCATCCTCCACTGCCTCTGGCATCTCCCTGCATGTCCCTTCCCTCTCACTCTCAGCAGGTGACATGCTGGCGGTCAGAAGCCCTCGGGTCTCCGCACTCCCGCTCCTGCACACTGTCCTCTCAGCACGACCCTGGCATCCACAGCATGCTTGCTCCTTCTCAAGCCGTGCTTTGGGCACTGGCCTTCCCCTGCCCAGTGCACATTCCCTCTCTCAGTGCACACTCTACCTAAGCAAACCTTTCTGTTCCCACACATCACACCACCTTAAACCTCATGCCCCCCTGATCTGCTCTCTTGCCCAGACCCACACGTCCAGTCATCTACTGGACACCTCCACTCGGTCATCACACTGTCCCTGCAAACCATCTCCTGCCCTCCACAAGCCCACTCCCATCATTTGGTTTCCCACATCAGGAAATGGTTCCACCATTCACTAGATGGTGTCTAAAGATTTGAAAGAAATCATTAGAGGTGACTGGGCTACTCAAGCCCATAACTCCTCTCCTCCCACACCCAGCCCCTCCACCAACTCTGCCACATTTAATCAGCTTCCAAGACCTGAAAGCACCAGGTCTTCAATATCTACAAAATCCTCCTAGGAAGCCCACAATGATGGCTACATTTGTTAAGGCCACCATTATCTTTTGCCTAGATCCCTACCAGCCTCCTAACAGCCAGCCAGCCAGCCACCAGTCTGCTCCCCTTTCTTTGCATTCCCCATGATGCTATTGCATTGGCTGAAACGTCTTTTGGAAAGATCAGGTTGTGGTTCTACTCGAAATCCCACCAAGACTTCTTCCCAAGGCCAGCAGGGTTTCCAAGCTGTAACTGCTGCCCACTCCAGCCTCAACATCCACACTGTGTTCCCAGTCACATTGGACAGATTCTGGCTGCCTTTAACAACCTGCAGTTAGCTCTGCACAAGCACTACACTCCCCTCAGCTCCATCCCTTCACACATGTTGTGCTCCCTGAACAAACACACAAATTAATTAGAGGAGGGGGCAGAGGAGGAGGAATTAATTTCTCATAGCCAAAGTTTCAAAAGTAAAATTATAAAAATCCTTTCAATTAGTTTTACAACATAAAAAAAGTTTAAACCACATGTGAGCATGATGCAATTCATCGAATTTAGTCCAGGGTGGTTGCCTCGAAAAGTATGAGTGCCCTAAATCTGCCATGGCCTAAGGGCATGTAAGAACAAGGATAAGAAAGCCTAATGAGGGGCCGGCCTGGTGGTGCACTGGATAGTGCGCTGCTTGGGAAGCGCGGCGGCGCTCCCGCCNTGAGGGGCCGGCCTGGTGGTGCACTGGATAGTGCGCTGCTTGGGAAGCGCGGCGGCACTCCCGCCCGAGGGTTCGGATCCCACATGCAGACCGGTTCCCGCTCACTGGCTGAGCAAGTCGCGGGAGCAGCGCCAAGGGTTGCGATCCCGTTGCCGGTCCCTGGTCCGGTACGGGGGCAACACTGAGGGTTGCGATCCGTTGCCGGACACGGAAAAAAGACAAAAAAAAAAAAAAAAGAAAGCCTAACGATTGGTCCCAGGACAGGGAAGGAAGCACTTGGCACTTTCGCATCCAGGAGCTCTGCACATTCTCACCTTCCAAACCTAGTGACAACAGCAATGCTGTGGGCCTGCCACACTCCAGGCACTGCCGCTAATGCTCACGGCAAGCTTGCAACAGGTACCCTTGTATGTGTGGCGAAACAAAGCCTGAGGCACATGTGTGTGGCCTGTCCCAGGTTGAAACCTGAGTGGGGAAGGGGGCCAAATTCCTTCTCATGTCTGTCGCGCTCACATCCTTCTGACACTTCTCCACAGTGTGGGGAGTAGGCTAGATGATAACAGGCACTGTAGTTATGATTTCCTACCGTTCTTGTAACAGATTGAATTATGTCCCCCCAAAACTCCCTGAAACTTGAATTGTGTCCCCCAAGTTTTATGTATTGGACACTTAGCCCCACTGTGACTGTTAAGAGGGTTGGAAATCCTATTATGGTAATTGAAAGGTGGAATCTTTTTTTTTTTTTTTCCTTTTTGTCTATTTTCGTGACCGGTAATGGGATCGCAACCCTCGGTGTCACGCCCGCACCACGCTCAACCAGTGAGCGGACTGGTCTCTATATGGGATCCGAAACCTCGGCGGGAGCGCCACCGCACTCCCAAGCGCCGCACTCTACCGAGTGTGCCACCGGGCCGGCCCGAAAGGTGGAATCTTGAAGAGTTGGTTGGATTGTAGGACCGGGCAGTAGTGAATGGATTAAAAATGGTGGTCAGGGGCGTGGTTCTGAGGGCTATAAAAGGAGAGTCTGTCTGTCTGTCTCTCTCTCTCTTGCTCTCTCTGATTCCACCATCTTGCAGTGTGAGACTACTGGGTCACTGTCGCCACCAAGTCACTGTCGCCACCAAGACCCTCACCAGCTGTGTTCCCCGGACTTTGGACTTCCTGGCCTAAGAAACTGTAAGCAATAAATGTCGTTTTTCTTTATAAATCACCCAGTTCCAGGTGTTCTGTCATAGCAACAAAACAGACTAATATAGTTCTAAATACGGAAAAGGCTTATGACTATGGTCACCAAAATCTCAACAGAGTATCTATTAGCCTCGATTAAACACATTCAACAAATGTGGTTCTTCTGCCCCCCCAAAGTAAACATTCCACACTGACTGCCCAAGCAATCACATCAACAAAGACCCATTTTACAGCTCTGAAAAACAAGGTCTCGCTGATTTACCCCCATGTCTACACAGCAAGGAGTCCCAGTTAGGCCACAACATGTAAACCTGCATGCCAAGGACTAAAGTGGTGTTATTCCAACATCATCTCAGAATCCTTCACACAAGCTACACACACACACACACACACACACACACACACACACACACACACACCTCTCTCTCTCTCTCTCTCTCTTTCTCACTCGCTCCTCTCTCATGTCCAGTTGGGATCAAGATTGGAGAGCACATGAGTGAAGATGGGAGAGCACATGAGGACACATTCATGTAACTGTGCCACTACCGCCCCTCTCACTTCAGGGTGTCCTCACATCCTACCCACAATATCTAACAGGTGACAGATGGCCACAGATACAAGAGACGTGAATGAGGAGGTTGCAGGGAGCTGGGCTGTCGACCTGGGTACCTTTGCTTCATCTTTAGTCCCTGAAATGCCCTGTACGCTCCACTCCCTTTGTGCAGGCTTTGAGGAGCACTACCAGGGCCAGCTACTAAGCTACATCAGTGCTTCCCAAGGATTCCTTCTCAGTCGGAAGCACTGGCCTGGTGGGATATCTCTTCCTTAAGCTGCAAGTTTTCCTACTCAAGAGATGCACTTAGGCCCTAAAAAAGAAAAGTCACATAGGCCCAGATGAAACAGAAAGATTCTTCTGGCACACATAGAAGGAAAAAAATATAGAATGGGTCAGGAGGTTGTCCTTTGTTCGGGCCAGAAAATGGAGACATTCATCAAGGGCAGACATGATGGGGAAAGAGGGAGAAGAGAAATGCCAAGCACGGCTACGATGCCATCCTTCCGAGTCTGTGAAGCAGGTTCCCAAAGACCAGACAAAGGGCATTACTAACAGCACGCATGAGTCAGAGTGGCCCCAGGTCACCACTTCAGCTTCTTTCAAGGCTTCCACTTTGAGAAAGCCCCTTTCAGAAGCAGGACTTCCTGTCACACAAAGGGCCTCTGTGGCCCTTTGTCCACAAAGGAGAAGCAGCAGTTTCGGAGGCTCTTCCCTACCCCAACGTCTGACTGAGAGGGACTGCAGCTCTGGCAGAAGGAGTAAAAGCTGCCAGGCTGCAGATTAGAGGCAGCAAGAAGAACAACGCCAAAGAACATGGCCAGCCTGGAAGCACAAACCTAGCAGGTCCTTGAAATCTGCATCTGTGATTCTTCACAGGACACGCCAGCAGCTGCATGGTCCAGTCACCTCAGGCAGAACACCTGAGGACTATGACTGACAATGTAAAATGGAATCAAATCTGCCTTAGAGGTGGTGCAGATCAAACAGCATCAGCACCTGGACTATGGGGTCTTCCACAATCAGTAGTGGCCAGAGTGATGAAGACTACAGCCTCTACTGTGGCCCTGCTACCAAGCCAAAAAGCCAAGGGCCTACCACAAGGCACTCCCTTCTCTTGGGGTTGATGACACTTGAACAATCTCCTCCAACACAGTGGCCAAGTACTAGAAGGCAGTTCTGCACAAAACACTATGGGGACACACTAAGGGTCCAGAAAGGGTGCCAGGGTGTTGACATTTTGGTGGGAATTCACCAGGTGGGGAAGCAGGGAAAGGCATCCCAGGTAGAGGAACTTGAATGACCAGAAAACAGCACAGTGCAGGGCCAGGCTTGATCCTGAGGGCAAGCCCTGGGATGCTGCTGTGGCTTTTCAGGAAGCAGAGAGATCATTACAAATGACAGGGTGCCAGTGGCCAGACACTAGCCTGAGTCATTTGCTATACTACCACACGAGTGATTTCTGTTCCATCCACCAACCAGCAACAGCAAGTCATACTTCCTGATAAGAGCCCACCACATATTAGGAAACCAGGGAGGAGATGTCACGCCCATCAGAAGCTCTGTCCAGAAATGAACTGCTCAAATACTTCTCAAGCAATACTATGAATATGTATCTTAGAAGTTAAAATGTCACACAAACCACAAGAGGACTTGGTTTTTAAATACCCTGTAGGCATCTCTGCACTCAACTATGGTGCCACCTTCTCTATTTTATTCAAGTTCACAGCTGGAGCCAAAGCATTGTACTCTAGAGAAGAATACTGGGCCAGTTTGGACTTGGTGTTACAAACCAACAACTGAGTTCCAACTTGACAGTGATCTTTATTAAAAAAAAAAAAATCACATAACACGAAGAAAGACCTATCCAGTAATTTGGGAACAGGGAACCCACTTGTCAAGCAACAATCCGAATTAATGAGCTAAAACCAAGCTTAAAATCAATAGAAAAAGATTCTCTGAAACGAAGAGAGTGGAAAGAGAACAGGGTCTGAACTAGCTGTGACAACTGTGATGGTGCAAATTTTAACTTCTAAGCCTCATTGTTCTTATCTGTAAAATGGGGATAAACATGGCTGAAATACTTCATGGGGAAGTTATGAGGAACTGAAATGACACATTATATGTGAGTTCCTGCATACACTAGGTACACAGTAAATGTTAATCTCCAGTTCCCAACCCCCTCGTCCCTGCTATGACTCTTCCCAGCCTCTCTGGCCATGCCCTACACCCACAGGGCAGATGTCACTCCAGCAAGCAGGACTTACAGACCCATCCTTGGCTGTGCCACTGAACACAACAGGAACACAAAACAAAAACTTCGCCATTAAGTCTCCTATACCTATTTTTTTTTCACGATGCTACCTGACCAATAAACATTTCTACTATTTTACAAAGGGGAAAAATTAATGACAATTCTATGACAAAATGCTTAATTACCATAAATAATAAGTATTATCTAAGAAACCCTGAAGAATATGTCTTGGTTATTGTCTTAATTTAAATTACAAACCACACACAAACACACACCCATCCACACACACACATTCTCTCTTTCTCTCTCTCTCTCTCTCTCTCTCTCTCTCTCTCACACACACACACACACACACACACCCATCCACACACACACATTCTCTCTTTCTCTCTCTCTCTCTCTCTCACACACACACACACACACACAGGCAGAAAGAGCCTATCCTCAATAAAACATTTGACAGTTTGGCTAGCTCAAGAAATAACCTGTGTCCCAAATTTTTAAATATTTAAAAAATATATTTAATTTATTCTGATACACTGATTAAAATGATATTAAGCCAAAACAATGATGTTTTCATCATTTTATGTATATTTCTCCTAATATTCTGAATTCTAATTTCTAAAAAGTATATTGTATAAACATTGACCTTCTGAGTGCCAGAAACCTTGCTAAGAGCTGGGTGACAGGAGTAAAATTAAATCAATAACACAGCCCCACGGTCCAGGATTTCACAGTGTAGGCATGAAAGAGAAGACAAGGAAACACCAATTAGGCTGTCAGGGTGGAAGGGAGGGAGAGAGGGAAGGGGAGGAAAAAAGAGGTGGTGGGAAGGGGAAGGGAGGAAGGGCAGGTGCATCAGCAGTTTGGAAAACGAAAGGAGAAGGCCTGGGCTGCAGTCTTGTGAGGACCAGCATAAAGGACAGCATCTGCCAACTAAGGTGCAAGATGGGGAACTGCTCCAAGCAGCTGGTGCGGCTGCCACTGCCGGAAACAGACCGAAAATACAGCCCGACAGCCAACTAGTGCAAAGATAGTTTGCAGGAACATTCGAAACCATAAGTAGCATTCTTAGATCTAAAAAGCTGAACACTTGAGCTTATTTAAAAATATATGCTTAAGATTGGGTGATTGCCCAGAAGAGAAGTCCAGAGGATATGTACCAAAACATGAATTCTTTCATTTAACAAAATGTAACCAAGGCTTACTGTGTGCCAGGCACCACGCTAGGCATGTGGATCCAGGGGTGAGCAGAAACGAGCAAGTCCCTGCTGGCATTCCAGTGGTGGTCAGATGACTAAAACCCATACCAGAAAGTAATGTCGTGGCAAGTAGTGTTAAAGAGTTAAGGGCTGAGATGGCGTCTACCCAGACAGGATTGTGGTCAGGGAAGGTGTCCTGACGAAGTGACACTTGAGCAAATCTTGAATGAATGTTAACAGTGATTATCTCTGGATGATGGCATATGCATGCTCGGGGTTTTTCTTTCTGCACATCTGTATTAATTTTTCTGCCATAAGAATATATTGGTTGGGTTACTTTTGAAAATTCAAAAGGACATAGGCACCTTCCCTTTACATAACATGAAATCCAAGCTTTTCCAGTAAAGGAATCTGCACGCCTTATCTCACAGTCACTGATAGCTGGCCTGCGGCATCACGTGCTTTCACTCGGGACAAGTGCCCACACACCTTCCAGCCAGTCCTGCAAAGCGCCGAGCAGCGCCTTCACCACTCTGTGCAGACCTGAAGGGCCTAGGTCTCAGCGCTCTGCCTCCTCTTCTCTGTGTACACCAATTTCCTGGGTAACCCTCTCCCTCCCGTGACTTTAAATACAATCCAAGTGCTGATGTCTCCTGCCTTAACTCTTCCCTGAGCTGCTGCACAGCCCTAGCCACTGGCTAGGCATCTCCTCCTGGGCAGCTGACAGGTCTCTTCAAACCACTGGCCCAAACCCACCTCTTGCTCCTCTATCCCCCAGATGGGCTCCTCTCTGACCCTTTCCCTTTCGGAAAACAACTCCATCATCTTCACAACTGCTCAGGAGAAATGTCTCAATGCCATCCCTGACTCCTCTCCTTCCCTCACACACACATCCCATCAGCTCCACCTGGAAAGAGGGCCAAATGTGACCACCTCTCACCACCTCTGCCTTAGCTATCCTGGTTCAAGCCACCAAACTCCAAACTTGCCCACAGCTGCCTGTCAGTTAATGACACTCCCTGCCTTGACCTACAAGGTCCCATTCAATCTGGCCCCTGCTTCTAGTGCCAGTCTCAGTTCCTTTTAAGAACAAAGAACTAGACCTTTTCAGACAGGTAAAATATTAACCAGCCAAAAAACCCTGCAGAAAAGGAAATTGTAAAGGATATACCTTAGGTGGAAGGAAATGACCTCGGAAGAAAAGCTTGAAGTACAAGAAGGATAAGCACATATACTGGTAAATATGTGGATAAGTCTAAACAACACTGCCTGTATGAAACACAGTCTCTGATTTGCAGGATTAAAAATTTTAGAAAAACAAATACTGAACAAGTTGGGGGAGTATGGAGTGAAAATATTTTAAATCTTTCCATTATTCAAAAGAAAAGACATTACTTTAGATTGTGTTAAGTGTGTGAAAATATCTAGGAAAACTACTAAAGGAGTAGACTGAGAATTTAATTTCCAAACTAAGAGAAAATAAATGCAAAGAGGAGCGGGCCCAGTGGAACTCGATCAAAACAAAAGAAAACGAAAAAAAAAAAAAATCTCAGCAGAACTGTGGCAAACAGAAAGCACAGGAACATGAAAAGGCTTCTTACCACCATTTCTATACAAATTGTACTGGAGGTCCTGCCCAATGCAATAAGAAAAATAAGTAAAGGTCTCTTAGAAAAGAAGAAACATATCATCATTACTGGCAGATGACATGGTTTCAGTGAGTGTGTCTATCTAGAATGCTCACTCTTAGCTACGATTTAAGAGCCATATCTTTGAGTACTGTGCTGGGAGTTTCATTTAACATGAGGAAAGACCCATTATTCATTTTACAGATGAAGAAATTGAGACTCAGAGGGGTTAAATAACTTGCCCAAAGCCACCTGGCTAGTAAATGGTTTTGAAACTAAGCCTATCTGTCCCCAGAGCTTAACTAGAGTGAAAGACAAGGATGACACCACAGGACAAGCACCACATGTACCCTCTCAGAGGCAGGTATAATTGTGTGGCTGCAAGTACAGTGGAGGATAAAGAGATTAACCCAAGGAAAGCCAGCAAAGAGAGGAATGCTCAGAGAGGGAATGGTAATCTGGAGAGCATAAGAACAGCTCATACAGAGGTCAGAAGGGTTGACAGAATCAAGACTAAGACAGCAGGAGAGTGACAAAGGGAGTAGTTGAATATGAGGCAGAAGAGGTGCCACTAGGCTGGAGGGTGGTGACTGACACTCTAAAGAGTTTGGGTCTTATCAAGAGGTTAGACAGAGAGTGGAGAACAGCCCACAGAGCCTCTAGACTTGGGCAGTCCAATATGGCAGCCACCAGCTGTTGAACACTTGAAAAGCAGCCAGTGCAACTGCGGAATCTGACTTTTTATTTAATTTTAATTTAAATAGCCACATGTGGTTAGTCGCTACCATATTGGACAGAGCAGTTCTAGGGGTTCATGAACAGAGAAAGGGAAATTATTAAGAGAACAGAAAAGAGGAGTATATTCTCGGAGAGAGGAATATATTCCAGGAGAGAGGAGTATATAATGACTCATTATGCCTGGGAATGAGGTGGTGAGGGGACAGGGATTAAAGGTTTCTAATGTTGACGGCATTGTGGGTGGTAATGGCACAAAGAGAAACAGAGAACTTAGAAGAACTGGTCTGGGGTGGAATATAACTGGTTTGGGTCTGATAAATTTGGAGTACCTGAAGCACATCCATATATATACTGCACTCCAGCCACATCAAACCCCCAAGTATGGCATACTCTTCCTCACCTCCTTGCCTCTGCATAAATTGTTCCCTTTGCTACCCTTTCTCTCTCTCTCTCTCTCTCTCTCTCTCTCTCTCTCTCTCTTTTTTTGGACAGTTGGCCAATACAGGGATCAAACCCCAGTCCTTGGTGTTATCAGCACCACACTCTAACCTACTGAGTTAACCACCCAGGCCTGTTCCCTCTGCTTCTTGTCTGTCTGACAAACCACTTCCTCCAAAATTCATCACCAAACTGGGAAGTCTACCTCAACCTTCCCATCCTTCACAGGGGAATGGAGGTCTTGATAGCTCTTTAAGAAGACTCATCACCCAGCTTTTTAGAATTCTCCTTACCCCACTGGACTGTGAGCGTCTCAGGGGCAAGAACTCAATCATCTATAGATCCCCAGAGTCTAGCACAGTGTCTGATGCCTTGAAGAGACCAAATGGATAAATTGAATGAATGAATGCATGCATGCACAAATGAATAAATCAACTGATCCAGCCAGCCAACATCCAGGTGGACTGTCCCTCTCAGTAGTGACCTAACGGGTGGCTGGAAATAAGCACGGAGCTCACTTGGGTGCCTGCACATCCACCAATTAAAGCTGTCAGGTGTCAAGATAATCACAGTTTACATAAGCCTCACACCGTGACTTTTCATTATGACAACTTCTGCCATCCCAAATTCAAACTCTTCAACCTCAGCAGTTTACTGGGTATGCGTAGAATAAATTTAATGTCTTAGAGTTCAAAGTTAAATATGCAAAGATTTCCCCTCCAGAAGTGGTCCTGCTGCTTCTCTGCATGGCCTCATAGTCTTGCTGTGTAACATTCTTCCTGCACAGTAAGAGTGGGATCTGACTAAGTAGACCTGAGCTGATCACCCCCATAGCTTGGAAGGTACAAAGGTAACTAAATCATGGGAGAAGTGAACCAAAGTTTCTGTTTTCCAGGTCAAGAGATACTTGTTGATCAACCCACTATGCCCTGTGCTATTTTTTCTTTATGTGTCAGTTCATACCAGAAAGAAGCATAGAAAAATCATTTCACTGTCCTCCGAATTGCTGTGTGCCTCATTTATTTTGTTAAACTAGCACTACAAATATGTAAGATATATAGGGGAAAAAAACAAACCAAAGTGCTTTTCCTATTCTCTCACTCAGTAGTCAACACAGACTACTTCTGTGACCAGATGTGTGGGGGGTTTTCCCTACACACCATGCAAGCAAGCAGTTCTACAGTGGACACCAGCTGAACATCCTCTAATTCAACTAAATTCCAACACTATCTACCTAAGGGCTCAGTCCTACCAGACTGCCCCCCACTTCCAATGCTAATCGCAAGCCCCAGGTTGGTTTACCCATGCTTCTGATAAACTATAAATCAGAGTTCCCACAATCCCCTCCGCGGGTTCAACTAATTTGCTAGAGCAGCTCACAGAATTCAGGGAAACACTTTATTTACATTTTATCATAAAGGATATTGCAAAGGATACAGATGAAAAGGTGCATAAGGCAAGGCATGTGGAAAGGGAATTCCCATGGCCTCTCCAGGTACACTGCCTTTCAGGAATTTCCACGTGCCCAGCTATCCAGAAGCTCACCTGAACCCACTCCTTTTGGTTTTTCATGGAAGCTTCATTATGTAGGCATGATTGGTTAAACTACTGGCAGGTCAACTTAACCTTCATCCCCTCTCCCCAACTCAGAGTTTGGTGGGTAGGGCTGAAAGTCCCAACCCTCTAACCGTGCCATGGTCTTTCCAGTGACCAGCCCCAATCCTGAAGCTACCTAGGGCTACCAGGCCATCTGTCAACTCAGTCACATACAAAAGACACATCACTTTGGAGATTCAAAGGATTTTAGGAGTTGTGAGACAGGAAACCTGGACAAAGACCACATATACATTTCACAATATCACAGGCAGTATTTTAAGAATCAAAGAGAGAATTCCAAATCGGGAAGTTCAATGTTTTGGCCTGTTAATTACATCAACAACATTTTGTCAAGTAAGCATTTTCCAGCAAAATCATTCTCCCCGGATCTCCTTCAAGGACTCCACTGCAGAACATATCCTGAGATGAAACAAGACTGACTATGAAATTCATAGCACAGGCTCCATATTAACAAAAAGAAGATTCAAATCTCATACTATTGTGATGACCATTGGCACACATTTCAAATTTAGAGTACTTTTTTTTTTTTTTTAAAGATGATTGGTAAGGGGATCTTAACCCTTGACTTGGTGTTGTCAGCACCACGCTCAGCCAGTGAGCAAACCGGCCATCCCTATATAGGATCCGAACCCGGGGCCTTGGTGTTATCAGCACCGCACTCTCCCGAGTGAGCCACGGGCCGGCCCTTAGAGTACTTTCCATTAGATTGTTTCCCAAAAAGAGAAGCCTATGCCTCATGAGTTCACATAAAGATTCATCTCTTATTATTCATGTATGACAGAGTCTAATAAAAAAAAATTTAGGCCAGAGTCCCAGAGCTTGAGGAGACATCCAATATTGACACCTAGCCTGTCACTTGGCATCAAGGCAGAACTGTGATGTATAAATGCACTTAGACCAGCCTAGTGAAACATTATACAGTGCCCTCAAAAGTATCTCTACATAAAGGGAAACACTACAATTCATTCATTCATTCAGTCAAATCAAAGATCCTTGTTTTTCATTACTGCTATCTCACCACACACACACACATGCATACTCCTCTTTACTCTGCTCTAAGGACTAGGATACTGGGAGAAGTTTTTTCAGAGTCTTAGAGGAGGCAGTTCTGAGGCCACCACTAGAATGTGGTCTGGAGAGACATGCTGAGCAGAGATGGGAATGGACAAGACCCAAAAGCCAACAGCCCAAACGATGCCAACAGCACAAACTCTCCAAGATTTCTGAGCCAACAGCAGCCACAGGGCTTGCTCTAATCCGTCCTCACTCTGCAGCAAAGCCAGCACAGCAGCAGTCTGGTATCTCCTCTACGCATTTAAATCTCACAAACATAACAGAATTTACATAGTGTGGGCAAAAACTAGCAGCCAGGGAGGGAAGGGTATCAAATTACTTACTGACCAGGACAGAAGAAGGTCAATTATAGTCGTATATTAAGAAAAGGAAGTCAAATGAAATAATCTATACTTAATATGGACTGAAAATATAACAGTAAGCATAAAATGCTAATTGGGGAACAAAGGTAACTAAATTAGGGAGAAGAGAACCAAGGCACTCCGGAAACCAAGCCGGCTCCAGCCTGCAGCCTCCCTCTTTGTTTAGGCCCCAGGCCGTGGTCATCCGGCTCGCCATCTGAAAGCAGCCTCTTCAAGGATATTGACCAAAAGTGCCCACTAGAATACTAGGAGGGAAGATGCAGTTCTGACCCGTTGCATAAAAATACTGCCCATGTATCCCACTTCGTTACTGGGTTTTATAAATTAAAATACCTATAAAGTTATTGAGCTCAATTTCAAGTACAATTAAAATATTTACAAAAAGGCCGGTTTTCCTGGAGTATACTTGTTTCAGAAATTATTCAAGGCATATACTCTAAATACTTTAGAAAGCACAAATGAGTGCTATTCTGTGAACCTCCCCAAGGCATTTTAAGGTGACTTTGGACAGACACTGGTAACCACTTCAAGGTCTAAGAACAGTCACTCACTGTTCTCAGCACACCTCTATTTACATCTAATTCCCACACCTGAATTTCAGAAGGATTCAAATCCAATTTTTAGCAGAGACTATTTTTAATGATTCTGGAAAGTTGAGAGCAAATTCCATTTTCATAAATTAAATTATTTCTGCCTTTATATTGTAATGTATTATTTTAAAGTTTTTTATACACAAAAACTGTTTAATCCAGCTCAAACTTAAGAGTTGTCAGTATTTTCTTATAGGGGCTGAAATAATAAAAAATAGGGGCTGATATGTTCAGGGTTTCCCTTTCACACCTTAAAGAATCCTCTTTATTCTATTTATGTTTGGCAGCTGGCCGGTACAGGGATCCAAACCCTTGACGTTGGCATTAAAACACCACACTCTAACCAACTGAGCTAACTGGCCAGCCCCTGAAGAATTCTCTTTAAAAGAATTGAGTACTTGTCTGTTTCTTTTATTAGTTATGATTTTATTAAGTTTGGCATTCTCATCTAGCAGATAATGATATAATGAGGCTCACTTATACCAATAACAATTGAGTAAGACCTAATTCAGGGGAGAGGCAAGAAAAAGTTTGTAAAATAGAGAACTCTTTATTTTTAAGAAAAAGTACTCTCAGAGGGAGAAATGTCAATACTCTCTGTACTTGAGGTAGTTAATTATACAGCTATGCCAAATGGTATTTATGGAGAAATCATTAGTGAATAAAAGCTGAGTTTTTGAAAATGAAATAAATTAAATGGACTCATCAGAAGAAAAAAGCCAACTGCTATTAACCTTGAGATAATAACCTTGGAGAAATGGGAAGGGTAATGACCTAGAAGTCAGGAGACCTCGGTTCCAGACTCACTTAGCTACCAACAAGCCATGTGACCTTGGATGAGTCATTTCACCTCTGTCTCTCTGTTCCTTTGTTAAAATGAGGGGGCCTGGCCATATTGACTCTAAGAGCCATTACAACTCTAAATATCATGTTCCCACCTTTTAAATTATGCCACCAAATGAATGATAGAATTACGTGGATAACTGAAAGAGTCAGAGGACTAACTGTATATAAAAAGAAAGGTGGGGGGGGGGAAGAAAGGCTTACTTTTACTTACTGGTATAAATTCCCTACCTGTAAGACATGCCTTGGTTTGAAGTTATGAAACCTCTTTATTATTTTCATAAGTGCTGCATTTAAAGTTCATCCAGAATTCAGTAAGATATCTTATTGCCAAGAAGGAAGGGATTTGAAGAAAGAGAGATTCACAGCTACAAGAGCAAAGACAAAACCAGTGGACCCAATTAGGTTCTAAAAGGCATATTACATACTTTGGGGGTTTCTAAAAACCTTTCCTATGCAACCTAAAAGTGTTAGAAATACACAAATCACAGCAGGTAACAACCTAATAAGAAAGCATGTTTTTCTACGTGGCACACACTGGTCCGACATGGCATTTTCTAAAGAACAGAAAGAGGACACTGCCTTTTTAATGTTCACCGCACCAGGTCATTCAATAAACTTAATTAACTTAGTGATGGATCACTTAATGTCAGGATTTTTTTTTTTTTAAAAATACCTTCTAATCAGAGTTAAAGTACTGCATAAATAAAGGAGAGAGCTATAATTTTTCAATTCCAGAATATGATTTCCAAGATAAGAAACAAATATGTATATAAGGCTACTCAGTTATTAAAACAATAAAACTTTCACATTTCACTATCCAATAAAAATATAAACAAAGGGCCTAGTGACAGCCCTTAGATGGGGACAAGGGCACAGGGTCCAGCTGAGAAGAGAAATAAAGAACTGACTCAGGAGGAGGACAGGGAGGGGGCTTGGAGCAGGCAGCATGCTAATTCAGGGAGTCTGGAGAAAAGGGACATGAAACACAATCACAGTCAACTGGAAAAGCCAATTTGTTCCCATGTACACGTTTGTAGATTAGGTTTGGCTGTTAGTAAAGGAATGGCCATGTAATAAACATGATGCCTTAGAGAAAAGAACCCTCTATTAACAGTTAACTCAAGTAACTCATTTAGCTATTCAGGAAGAAAAAAACACAGTTGAAAGTATGTAAGCTAGTCTAAAACAGGCCAAGGCAAAGTTGCAAAGTTATTCCATCTATTTTGAAAGAAGCACACACATATACTCTAAAATCTGTCAAAGATTATAAAACACAATTCTTCATTTGTTTAAGCCAAAATCTATTCACCAAGAAAATCAAACACTTATTCTGACATTTTCTCAAAGCATTCTCAGTGAAACATTCCACACTGGTTAATATTGAACTGGTTGAACAATTCCGCCAAGGATCTCAAAAACTAGGTGTGCTTCCTTAGAAGGTGAGATTTCTGTTAAATCAACCGCTCAGTTAAAAAAAAAAAAAAATCAATGAAAATTCTACTTTCCAAAAGGTCTATCTTAAAGGAAATGTAAGCCTTAAATAGCACACTCACGTTTTTCTGTCAAATGCAGCTGGCTTCAACTGCCTAACCTTGTAGATCAGCTTCCGTACCTGCCTCTTTCCGACCCGCTGGTATGTCTGACCTCCGTCTCCCAGCCGAATTCTCCCAGCACATTTCATCATTTCCTGTTGGCTGCCGAGATAAGGTCATTCCCCTACACTGCCGCATTCACTGTACAAGCCCCAGGTTCTCAGACTGCGCTCCTGCCTGCTATGGCCAGCACAGAAGAGCTCTCTTTCCAGAAAGTGGCCAAACAGAAATCTTGGTGTTTCCTTGAAAAATAAGGGAGAAAAGTCTGAGAACAAAATTCATACTACCCTCCCCAAAATCAACGTGTATAAAAACTAACTTACACTGTTCATGATAGTCTCAGAATCTCTTCTCATATTTGGGATCCTTCTGCTTAGGATAGGAAAAAAGACATGCTGCTCTGTATCTAAGGAGCCAGGCGTCAGAGCAGTCTATGTGACAGGGACTTACTTGCAAGGGATAATCTTATGTTGTCCCTATCTGTAGAACTCAATTTCTTTCTGTGATTCCATACACAGAGCAAAACAGCTTTTCAGTGGAAGATGAACAGGAAGCCTGATGTAGGAGACAGGACTGGGGATGAGAGGTCCCCTGGAGACAGGCAAGGGACCTGTTTCTCAGCAGTAAGACTGTATCCTAAGAACTAGAGCACTCAAATATGTGTGATTATCTAGAACTAAAAACAAAAAACACCCTGCTGCTTCAATTTTTACAAAGAATTGAAAAGTGAAGAAAAAAACAATAATAAAACCTTAGGTGGAGAGGAAGAGATCTTATTTCCTAATTTTAAAATGTGTGTGCCTACAAGAATACACACTGTATGATCCCCTGTAGATAAAGCACAAGAAGAGGCACAACAATCTACTCTGTTAGAAGCCAGGACTGGGCAGGGGAGAGCAGTGGGGAGCGGTACCCAGAGGGCTTCCTGTAGTATCCCAGTTCTTGAACTGGCTATGGGTGTACTGCACTTGTGAAAATTCATTGATATGCACACTTATGACCTGCACACTTTTAGGTATGCACATTACTCTTCAATAAAAAGTTTTTAAAAATCTTATGCAATATCAAAAAATACAAATACTACAAGAAAGAATAGAGATTGAAACCAACCCACAAAAAGAGAGAGGAAGCATATTCCTCAAGGTGCCCTCTCAGAAGATACATATCCACTCCACATCCCCCATGGTGAGCAGAGGACAAGACTGGCCCAGGCAGCTCTTCTGTCCTGGAGCAGGGACACTGCTCAAGGGAAACCCACCTGCTAACTTCTGGCATGAGGAGCCTAAGCTGGTATTTCCAGTTCTCATCTGGTTTCTGTCACCAAAGACTTGAAGCCATTGGGCATTCATTCAATAAACATCAGTGCTGGGCACAGTGCTTTGGGCCTTAGGCCCTACAGTTGAAGAAGCTAAGATCCCTACCCTGAATTGGCCCACAGTCTATGGGCAGGGCAGTGTAAATACATAAAAACAGTATAAGCAAATAAATGCTGGAATCCAGCATGTCCCAAGGGCTGAGGGACTCTGAGAAGGGAACAATGACCCAGAGTGGGGGACAGGGAAGACTTTCCAAAAGAGGGGACATGAGTTGGTTCTCCAAGAGTTTGCCACCAGCCTGCTCAAACCATGTGAATTAAGGCAGAAAAAAATTCAAAAACAGAGTCCACCATGTTACCTAAAGACAGCCAGGGGCCCCCACCACCTCAGTCCTCATCCAGTGACTGAATACACACCATCAGCACATGACAGGGGGATTCTCCCAGTGGCAATTCCAGCAAACAGATTCATTAACCTAGCAAACTCAAAGACATCAGGACAAGTACCCAACAAAGCTGCCTCTTTTATCCGATGCCTTTTTTAATATGATTGTCACAGGGTAAAAATGGCTGCCATTTACCAAATTCTTTTAAAAGACTATAAGTAGTACTAGCCACTTTACAGGAAGGAAAACCACCACAGAGAGGCTAAGCAACCTGCCCAAGGTCACCCAGCTAATAATGGCAGAATGGGATTCAGATTCTGGTCAACTTGATACTCTCAAAGCCCATCTTCTTTCTACCACACTCATGCCTCCCAGAGAACTGGACCTGTGAGAAAAATTAGGATATTTAGCAACAGGTTGTATCATATGGAAAGAAAAGTCTTCTACAGTGTGATTTCTTCCACATTCCTCTATTGATCTGTCCTTGCTCTAATACCACATTGCCTTAAAAAAAAAAAAAACCCTCCACTGAGATATAATTCACATACCAAACAATTCACCCATTTAAAGTATACAATTCAGGGCTGGCCTGGTGGCGCACTCGGTAGAGTGCAGTGCTTGGGAGCACAGCGGCGCTCCCGCCGAGGGTTCAGATCCCATATAGAGACCAGTCTGCTCACTGGTTGTGCGCGGTGCGGGCACGACACCGAGGGTTGCGATCCCGTTGCCAGTCGTGGTATGGGCGCGACACCGAGGGTTGCGATCCGTTACCGGTCACGAAAAAAGACAAAAAAGGAAAAAAATAAATAAATAAAGTATACAATTCAGTGGTATTAAGTATATTCACAGGTATGTGCAACCATCACCACAGTCAATTTTAAGATATTTTCATCATCTCAAAAAAAAGCCTTGTACTCTATAGATATCATCCCTCTGTCCCCCTAGGTCTTCCCCTAGCGTGGTGCTGACAACACCACGTCAATGGTTAAGATCCCCTCACCGGTCATCTTTAAAAAAAAAAGAAAGAAAGAAAGAAATGGCAGATTTCAGTGACAGATTTCAAAGGCTGCTAGTCAGTAAACAGTAAAATTTAGGGCCGGCCCGGTGGCGCACTGGAGAGTGCGCCACTTGGGAGCGCAGCGGCGCTCCCGCCAAGGGTTCGGATCCCATGTGGAGACCGGTTCCCGCTCACTGGCTGAGCGTGGTGTGGGCGCGACACCGAGGGTTGCGATCCCGTTACCGGTCAGTAAAAAAGACAAAAAGGAAAAAAAAAAAAAAAACAGTAAAATTTAATACAATAATTTAAGGTATTAGCTTTTATCTTCAAATGATAAGTAAATCTTAAATTCTAGAAACCTACCATATTCATAAATAGATTACATTAAAACACCGTGATAGGTCAATTTTTTTCGGGGGTAGGGGTGGGTGCATGGGGGAGAGGGCAGTGGCTATTTTCAAGTCCTACTTGTTCGCCTCTCATATTTTTCATGAACCAAGACATAAACAGAGCCATCTTGCCTTTATTCCTCCCACACATATACAAAAAAACGAATAAATCAAGCCAAATTTCTAACATTCTCTATCAAAGAAGAAGGTGCCAGGACAAAGCTTAGCTAAGTACCGGTTCCTATCTTTGGCAAAGTAAAACAAGTTAAAACCATTTACATAAGCTTCTTTGCTTCTCTGGCACTTGCCCAAAGAAATTAAAAAAAAAAAAAAAAAAAAGAAGCTAGACTAATTAAAAGAAAGCCCAATTGAGGAAAAACTTCAGAGCACCCAAGAGACAGAAGGAACATGTTTTTTTTTTCTTACGCATTTTATAAAATCCCCAAATGCCATCAGAAGATGTAACACATGGATTTCTTATACAACATCTCAGCAGTTAAGATGTCACACAGCCCCGTGGTCCTGGGAACAGCTGGAGCCTTCAGTAACCAGCATCCTAAAAATGGAAAATGATCCCAGGAGGAAGGTCTGAAATTCAAAAAGGAATGCTGAGCAAGGTTCATGGTGAGTTTGTGGGTATTTTCAGGAATAAAGTTAGGGGCATGTAACATTAATGTTTTCTTCGTATGATTTTTTCCCCTCATTTGTTTATACTTTAATTCGGCCATCTGACAAACATTTATTCTACACCCTTTCTATGCTGGGTTCTGGAAGTTACAAACTAAATAATTCACCACACTTGTCCTTAGGCAGCTTAGAGTTTAGCAAGGCAGATGGACAAGTACCCCAAGGACCATACAGCATGACAAGTGCCACATAACAGAACTAAGCAGGGAGTCTTTAAGATGGACTGAGGCAGGGGGTGAGGAAGAGATGTGGGAGAACTCCCCAGGAAAGGTAGGTTCTGGGCTGAGTCAGGTAGAGAAGAGGCGGTGACACTCTGCACCTGTGGCTGTTGCCTCCTTCTCTGGCTGTGGCTTCCTCCTTCCCCAAGGGAGAGCAGGGTCCAGACCAAAGCTCCCAACTGTTAACCAGTGTCTTCTACTAAGGGCAGGAAAAGTGGCAACACAAGACTGCCCACTTTATTTTGCCTACTGAGAGCAATGAAAAAAGGAAAAAAAAACTATCATCTCTCATTATTTCATTTCAAAGACATTTCAACAACAAAAAAGGCCTTTTAATAACAAAAAACAGGTAGTCCAACCTCAGAATAAATGAAAAGTCTTTTTTTTTTTCCTTTTTGTCTTTTTTACTGACCAGTAATGGGATCGCAACGGGCAACGGGATCGCAACCCTCAGTGTTGCGCCCGCACCACGCTCAGCCAGTGAGTGGGAACCGGTCTCCACATGGGATCCGAACCCTCGGCGGGAGCGCCGCCACACTCCCAAGCGGCGCACTCTCCAGTGCGCCACCGGGCCGGCCCTAAATGAAAAGTCTTAAACTAAATATCTATAGCTTTACAAAAGAATAATTACACTGTTGATATTTTGGCTGCATGCCAGTGAAAATAGTATCAGGAGCTGGTATTTACAAACCCTGTGAATAGATGACAAAATTAGGTACTATTAATAAGTGCATACTTTATAACATGATAGACGCATTTGCCAGTATTTTTATATATGATGACTGTATACACATGGCAACCTTGCGAGGTGAAAGTACAGCCCCCATTTTTCAGATAAGAAAACTACAGCTCAGTGAAAGTGGCTTGCCCATGGTCACACAGCAGTGGCATTGTGTGAAGTTGCTATGCCTGGCTTCCCCTGAGGCAGAGCCTGTCCTGGGGCTCCACAAACACACCGTGACAGCGTGAGAGAGCTCTAGCGATCTCAGGTTCTTTCCAGAATTAAACATCCATTTTATTGTTGTTGCTTTGGGGACAGCAAAGAAAGAGTTCAGGTCTGCCATTTTTTTTTTTTTTTTTTTCTGTAGTCCCAACCAACCAACTCAAATCCTTGTGAAATGAGAAGGGATATAAACACATAAATAAATGAAATTGTGGTCCCAAGCATTCCAGAACTCTTCCATATCTTCTCCTTTCTCCTCCATATTGGACCAGTGCTAAGGAAAAGAAAATGGGAAAGATGGGAGAAGATCAAGGACTCCTACATGCCAAGAATAGGAAACATTTGATTTGAACACTTATTCAGGATTTTCAATATTGTACTTCAACTTGGTGTGTAGTTAAGTACACATCTGAAGCCTCTGGGCACTGTTGAGTGTTATATAAATTCAGTTTAAAAGACATGGTCACTAACTTCTAACAGCTTCCATTCTCAGAAATATGGAGATAATTATAAATAGAATACGAACTACAAACTTACATGTATCCCATTTTTTAAATTACATGTTTTTCTTCTAATTTGCCACTTAAAATTGAAGTCTACTATATTTAAACAATCTTTTAACACAATTTCCCCAGTCAAATTTCAGCGTCGGATGAGACATGCCATGCAAGGACATGGTAACTACTAGAGGCTGGTCCTGTAGTGGACCCTCCACACATATCTATCCGCCTGGGTAAAGCAGAGCTGAGTGGGCCACAGCAACACGAGGGGCAGTGGTGAGCAGCTGCACGACCTTGCTAATTTCTAAGCCTCTGCTTCCTCCATGTGTAATGTAAAGACAGCTTCAGTAACCACCTTACAGAGTTGTAAAGATTAAACGAGATAACATACATACAGTGCTTGGCACAGGACATGGCCTAAAAAAATTATTTTGAACGTTAGCCATTAAGATTATCTCTTGGTGACTGAGCTTGGAGCTCCCAATAATGTCCAGCACAATTAAAGTCATAGCAGA
>NW_007728111.1:117679-125166 GCF_000696425.1 Galeopterus variegatus | reverse complement strand
TAAAAGACATGGTCACTAACTTCTAACAGCTTCCATTCTCAGAAATATGGAGATAATTATAAATAGAATACGAACTACAAACTTACATGTATCCCATTTTTTAAATTACATGTTTTTCTTCTAATTTGCCACTTAAAATTGAAGTCTACTATATTTAAACAATCTTTTAACACAATTTCCCCAGTCAAATTTCAGCGTCGGATGAGACATGCCATGCAAGGACATGGTAACTACTAGAGGCTGGTCCTGTAGTGGACCCTCCACACATATCTATCCGCCTGGGTAAAGCAGAGCTGAGTGGGCCACAGCAACACGAGGGGCAGTGGTGAGCAGCTGCACGACCTTGCTAATTTCTAAGCCTCTGCTTCCTCCATGTGTAATGTAAAGACAGCTTCAGTAACCACCTTACAGAGTTGTAAAGATTAAACGAGATAACATACATACAGTGCTTGGCACAGGACATGGCCTAAAAAAATTATTTTGAACGTTAGCCATTAAGATTATTTTTTTTTTTTTTTTTTTTTTTTTTAATTTTTATTTTGTCAATATACACTGTATATGATTCTAAAAAAATTATTTTGAATGTTAGCCATTAAGATTATCTCTTGGTGACTGAGCTTGGAGCTCCCAATAATGTCCAGCACAATTAAAGTCATAGCAGAGTCAGAGTAGGGCCTCTCTACAGGTATGGCTGAAACACGGGAGAACGAACACTCAGGTGGTAGTGGTGTAAGGTTAACCCAGGAAATTCAGAGAGCAGGCTATAAATAAATGTGAGAAAGTCTATGAATCCATGCCACGGCAATCCAAATGGAAGCCACTGCAAGACCCATAATGGCCACCAGGAGCTAAGTGCATGGATATGGACAAAGGGTTGGTTCAGAAGGTCCCATGAAGGGAAATAAAGCAAGGGGACTTTGCCAAGAGGTTGACTGGCTGAGCACCAGAAAATGTCTAGTCCACAGCAACTCTCAGGTCTCCTGCTTGAAGTCAGTGGCACACACACTGCAAGCAACCTTGGCAGGTATCCCAGGAGGAAGCAAGACTCTAGCCCTGGGGGTACTCACTATGCATTTGTGACAGGTGACACAGCTCAAGATGCGGTTCAGGCAAGGCATAAAACTAAAAGCTAAATACATACAGGTTACAAAACAGTTTAAATAGTATGATCCCACTTTTGTTTTTAAGAAAATCACATCTGTGTGTATGTGTGAATATAAAGATCTGGAAAAGTGTGTATCAAGTTGTTAATAGTGATTTTCTTTTTTTGAATATTTGTATTTGTATTTTGCAAAGTATTGATTTTACAATGAAGGAATAAGTGAGTTCCCCTCTAAATTTTTTAGCCTGGACAGACAAGGCCGAAACAGAGTATGAAAGGCTGCAAGAGCCCCAGTGTTACACTGAGGGGGGGTTTGAGACCACAACACTCCAAAGACTTCCGTAAACGGACAGGTATGGTGAGGTCACAGCAAACCCCCACCTGCAGGGCTTTTGTAAAATCCCTAATTCTGGATAAACTCTAAAACGAGTCTCCACCAACCGAAGCCTGCCTTTCTGAAGCCTCCTCCTCCAGAGGGAGGCATGCCTCCCCCTACAGCTGGCTTACCAGCTGGGCAGTATTTCATGTGGGAAAGAAAAAGGACTCAACTCCTGGTTACTCCACATAATTCACTCTATAAAGCAAAGTCTGAGATTTTAAGAACTCTTTCTATATAAAAAACAAACAAACAAACAAAAAAAACACATAAATCCCAGGAAGGGTCAAGACTCTCCAGCTATATGCAAAAAGCAGAGGTGTTGGCCCCAGCCTCTGACCAGTGACCTCATCCTGGATGTGTGGGCTTTGCCACTCTCCTGAAGGCTGGCTATAAGCAGCTCTTCGGCCACATGACTTGGAAGCTCTTTAAGATCTCAAAACCCTGAATTTATTCCATGCAGGTCTAAAGGAGATGCCTGTGTGAGTAAGCAAGTCCTAGTTGGCTGGATGAAGGTATCACCAGCACTATCCACTCACAGCTAGTCCGGGAGGAGACTTCTGAGGCTGTTACAACTCGGCCCTCCCAGTGAGAACCCTGAGAAAGAGGAATCAGCAGCCAGAATGCACCTTCCCTAAGAGGGGACAAAAGATCCCCATGCCCCTGACAGCCCACATGACCCACAGAACAGGGTGACCACCAAACCCATACAATTAGCACGTGCATGTGAAGCTGCTATAAAGGCCTGCTTCAGGTGAGAAGTGCTGGACCTGCTGCTCAGAGTAGTTAGTACTGACCTCCAGAACTAAGACTCTCTGAAAATGTGATGTCACAGGTGCTTGTTTTGTGTGTGTGTTTTGTGACAGCATTCACTTTCACTACTCATAGCACTATCATTGCGTGTTCACCTGCTAATGGGGAGAGTGCAAAGGCAGGGTGTGTTTACCCAGACCCTAGGTCCCTCTGTGCTTGTCCCCCACACTCCAACTCACAATGCAGTCATAATTCCCCCACCTATTAGTAACAGTCTCTGGATCCAGGAGGGTGGACTAGAATCTTTAAATGCTATCAGTACGTGTCTACTACATTCACTGAAAGACCATACTTACAGTTTGAGATATCAAAATACTACACACGTGATAAGAAATAAGCTGTGTCCGAATTCATTAGATTCAGATATTCCAAAAAAATTTACATGGCAACAATTTTCTTTCTTTCTATTCTATAAATGTATTCCAACCAATTCATAACCCCATTTTAATTGCAATTCTTTTCTGATGACACACCAATGACTTTTCTCCCTTAAAGATGTTAAGGAATATTATTATTATATTGTTATTAGTGGTAAAGTTTAATGTTGGTTTAGAGGCAAGTTTTTCTTCTTATGGAGGCCTTGGGAAGAACCAAATACATTTCAGATGAAGAACAGCCTGAACAACTCTGGCAACAACCAACACACTAACACGTACACTGCTAAAACAATCTGGGATCAATCATCTCTGTAAATTGGAAACATTTTTCTCTTTTTCTTTTTTAATGAAAAATGTCATGCATATAAAAAGTAGAGACACTAGAACAATGACCCCCATTTTCAACAATTATCCACACACGGCCAATCTCATTTCACCTGTGATGTGAAAATTGCTAACTGCTCACAGAATCATGCAGCTCAAACACACTCTATCTTGTCTGGTGGGCCCACCTTGACACTGGCACCCACAGCAAGTCTTCACACTGGGTGAGAAGAGGCACAAAGCAAGCAGAGCAGGGGTCCTGGCCTGAAGGGACCAGCAACCTTGTGGGGAACCAGGGCCACTTACAGCATGTATAAAACCAAGAAGTAACAATAGTAAACCTGCAAGGTTAACATCATCAGTGATAAGTCACGGTAATATCATGCACCCCCTGCTAAGATGTGATAAGAGGGGCACTTTGCCTCTGTGGGATTCTTCCCCAAAACACATAAGCCCAGTCTAAAGCTATGAAAAACGTCAGGCAAGTTCAAATTAAGGGACATTCCACAAAACATTCAACCAGCACTCTTCAAAACTGACAAGTCATGAAAACCAAGGTTAAGTCTGAGAAACTGTCACAGATCAGAGGAGACTAAGGAGACAAGACAAATAAATGCAACCTGGGAACCTGGATGGGACCCTACAACTGCAGGAGAACATCAGCGGAAAAACTGGTGAAATCCAAATAAAGTCTGTAGTTTAACTAATGATATTGCACCAATGTTAATTTCTGAATTTTGACAAATGTGCTATGGTTACATAAGATGTTAACCTCAGAAATGGGTGAAAGGTATACAGGAACTCTCTATATTATCTTTGCAACTTTCCTATATATCTAAACTTTCTCCAAAATGAAAAGTTTATTACAGAAATAATAACATAAAAATTTAAACATACTCATTAATATTCATTATGTCCTTTGCAAAAAGGAGTCAGTGACCATGTATGTGGTCTTCATTTTAAAATTTAGCCAGGGAAGATGAAGCCTAAAGAAATAAAATAATTGTTAAAAATCTCAAAGACAGTAATAAGTACCTGGAACTGAAGGCAGGGCTCTCTATAAGCTGAAGGTCACACCAGGTGATCAACAGCAGTGCACGACCGGACACAAAGCATTTGTGGTAATGAACAGTGCTGACAGCAAGAAGTGACTTCCAAACCACGAGGCTGCCCTGTGTGGTCTCCCCACTCCACCCAGCCGTGCTGGTCAGGCGGCAACACAGTCTCCCTGCACCTCCCTGGCCTGCCCACCCTCCCTCACCGCCCCAGCCCCTCCACAGCCCCCTCTTCTCCAGCCCACCCCTGCTGCACCTCTCTTCACTCACTCAGCAGTTTCTGAGTCTGCAGGTTAACACTAAGCTGAAACAGCCCCAGCCCCTCCACAGCCCCCTCTTCTCCAGCCCACCCCTGCTGCACCTCTCTTCACTCATTCAGCAGTTTCTGAGTCTGCAGGTTAACACTAAGCTGAAACAATAAAAGGACGAAGCGTTACAAACCACCATATGATACTCACTTTACAAAAATAATTCTTTATATATCTAGAAAAAGAGATGAACTATGATCAGAACTGTGCACTAGGACACCTGAAGTTGTAGCTCTGCACAGGGACAGGATGAAAGCAGCAGAAGCAGAATTTTACCTCTGGCTTTCAGACCTGGAGACCATGTCTGGAACTGCTGGGCCCACTGCCTCACAGACTGAGAACATAGCCATGCTTTAAACGGCTTTGAATGTGTTTCTTTATAACAGCATCTTCCCATATCTGAAACAGGACAAAATTCTAGAAATAAAAGTACACACCTGAATTTTCAAATTATGAACGGCATGTGGGGACTAAATTCATTCTGAAACACGTTCAAGATGACCTTTGCAGCTAGGGTCAGTGCAGAAATAAGCCCCTTTGACAGAGCAGTCAGGTGTCGGCCCACGTGACCGTTAGCCAAAACAAGAACTTCTGTAAAACACTCCTGTCCAAAATGTCCTACAACATGCTCCCCTCCACCACACCCGCAGTCAGCCAACCAAGCCACAGCAGGAAGCGCCCCAGGCTCTCCTAAGCTGGGGTGGTGAGGGGGTGAGGGCTTTTGCCACACCCACCTGACATCTGCACCCAACCCAGCAATGACCCAGCCACTGCTGGAAGCCCCCCGGTCTCCCTTATGGGAATGAGGGGGGTGCCACAGGCCTCAATTCCACCCCTCCTCCTTCCTCCTTCTTCCATCCCATTCCATTCCCTCTCCCCTCTCCCCTTCCCTCCCAACTGCTCCACAACATCCTAGAATGTAAAAAATAATATTAATNTCCCTTGTGGGAATGAGGGGGGTGCCACAGGCCTCAATTCCACCCCTCCTCCTTCCTCCTTCTTCCATCCCATTCCATTCCCTCTCCCCTCTCCCCTTCCCTCCCAACTGCTCCACAACATCCTAGAATGTAAAAAATAATATTAATAAAATTACATTTTCTTTAAAAAAAATTAAAATAAAATAAAAATGTAGAAAAAAAATGTCCTGCAACAAAATTACTGAAAGACAAAGAGGGAAAGCTAGCAGTGATGTTTTTAAAACAATCTTTTAAAAAAAAAAGACAGGCAGAAGACACTCTAAAGAAGGTTGTACTTGTACTCCAGAACAACAGTTTCAAAATGACAGACCCTACCATGTTTCTCACCAATGAGGCAGTCCCTCCTGAACAACTTCATTATTCTTACTTACCCAGTAATTGATGAATGTCTTGCAAAATGCAGGTCAAAATTTCCCTAGTGCTCTGAATTATGCAACTGGGAATCTGTACAGTAGTGTCACTGCTCAAAACCATTCTCCTAAAGCTTCATCCTTTAACTTCACATTGAGAAAAAGTCTACATATGCTTTTTCCATTCATTCTTTAAATGTTTTATTAAGTTGGAAATGCTTCAAATATGCTTTGGAATTTACACATTTGATAGCTTCAGTCTCTTGGGCCAATGTGCCTGCTCTCTGCCCAGGCTTGGCAAGCCCCACACTGGTGCCAGGCATGGTCCCCTTTTCCAGAGACCCAGAATAGGTGATGCAGTGGATTGAATGCAGTGGATCTGTGTCCCCCCTAAGTTTCATGTGTTGGAGGCTTAGTCCCCACTGTGATAGTGTTAACAGGGTGGGAAATCCTACTATTGTATATGAAAGATGGGGCCTTGAAGAGGTGATTAAGTTGATGGTTTAATGGTGGTCATGAGCATGGTTCTGAAGGCTCTCTCTGCTCTGCCATTTTCTGCCATGTGAGACCCCTGCATTGCTATAAAGCCATCAACAAAGAAGACCCTCACTAGATATGTTCCCTGGACTTTGGACTTACTAGCCTCCAAAACTGTAAGCAATAAATTTCATTGTCTTACAAATTACCCAGTTCTGTGTATTTTATCATAAGCAACAGAAACAGACTAATACAGGCAGGCTGCTCCCCTCCCTAAGCTGCCACGCAAGCAGGCTCGTTATATGCCAGTCTTATGCCTATGCCTGTACCCCCACTCCCATCTCCATCATCCCTCACTGCCCTTGTTCCCTTGCCACCTAGCACAGGGCTTAGCACCTACAGGCACAGCATGCACTGAAAGAAGAAAGGGAAAAACCCCAAGAGAGAAATGGCAGCCTCACCCCTGGGCAGACACAGCTCAGGTTCAGATGTCAAGTCTCAAGAACAGAAGTGCAGTCTCAATTCATAGCTTGGTACAAACCCTAGCTCATGGACCACTAGCTATGGAATCACAAGGTGATGTACCTCTGAGTCTCAGTTTCCTCAACTTTAAAAAAGAGGACCAGCATCTCCCACCTCACAGGTTGCCAAAAATCCAAGATTAAATAAGATAAAGTACCTGATCTTGGCAGCCCCTTGGTATCTCAAAATCTAAGTCCCCTTCCCTCCAAATCCCTATATCCACTCTGCTTCTAGTCACCCTCCACCTGGCCTACCAATAACTAGCTACAATGAACAACAAAAAGCCAGCTCAGCCGAGGCACTAGTACCTTTATCATCTACTCACAGCCCTTCGCCATGGGCACCAGATGGCAGGCACCACACCTATCAATTGGATATCATTTCTATTTATATCCCATCCACTTCCAAATAGTAGGAAAGGATGTCTGCTCCCCCTCTCCACTGATTTCCATGAGGAAGGAAATTCCCTCAGTGCTCCTAGTCTATGCCATGCATAACTCTTCCCCACTAGAGAATGGTAGGGTGCTCTTCCTGGCAGGTGGGAGGATCAGCTACCAAGAACAGGTTTCCTATCTAGGTGGAGATCATCCATTAAAAGATCATGTGCAGGGCCGGCCCGGTGGTGCACTCGGTAGAGTGCGGCGCTTGGGAGCGGGGCGGCACTCCCGCCGAGGGTTCGGATCCCATGTGGAGACCGGTTCCTGCTCACTGGCTGAGCGCGGTGCGGGCGCGACACCGAGGGTTGCGATCCCGTTACCGGTTGCAGTACGGGCGCGACACTGAGGGTTGCGATCCCGTTACCGGTT
>NW_007728111.1:112913-116766 GCF_000696425.1 Galeopterus variegatus | reverse complement strand
GGTGCGGGCGCGACACCGAGGGTTGCGATCCCGTTACCGGTTGCAGTACGGGCGCGACACTGAGGGTTGCGATCCCGTTACCGGTCACAAAAAAAGACAAAAAGGAAAAAAAAAAAAAAGATCATGTGCAATGGGAATTAGGCCTCTTTTCCTTCTCTCTCCACCCCAGAGCAATGCAAGGCAAACATTTGGAACAAGTCTATCTGCTCTGCAGAACCAGCTAACCTCGAGTAGGCTGAGCTGGGGCCCACAATGTGGGTCTGAGAGAGTTAGCAAGCCCATCTGCTAGCACTACAGATGAGCTATGTCCACCACATCTGCCATATTTGTAATAAAGGTGGCATTATGGTCTCACTGTGACCACTCTTGTATCACTGTCTCATAGGTCCAAGTCCATTTAACCTACTGCTTCCCTCAATCCCAATGCCAATAGTCAGTTATTTGCATTTATTAAGCTCCTTCCATACACTCAACTTGACTCAATAAGGTCAAGTGCTTTTAAGGGATACAGAAATCCATTAGATAAAGTCTCCATTCTTGTGATTTACTCATAAGAAAAATAAAAGTAAAATACTTCTATTAAAAGCAGAATAGGAAAGAGAAAGTTTTCCTCTTCTGCTGGTAAGCTGACCAGGTACTATGACAGGCCCACCCAAAACAATAAAAGAATAAAAGACCCTGGATAAAATATACAAACATAATTTAATTGCTGGGCTTATAGGAATGAAAAGGAAATCTCCAAAGGGGGAGACAAACACTTTTAAGCTGAAACCAAAGTAAGTAACCAGCATCTAAATGGAGATGGAAAGAACAAGATTACCCTGGGAGCAAACGCCAAAATCAGCCCTGGATGACAAGACTTCACCGTAGGCCCACGTCAGTGTGGAGGAATCAAACCTCTGACTTTAGCTTTATGAAGGATCTATAAAGGGGGCTAAAGTAGTCTCTGCCAGTAGCAAATACAAATCCTCTCTGGAGGAAAACATGTCCAGTTTAGGCCCTAAGAATTCTCAGATAGTGAGTTCCTATTACATGATCTTAATTAAAGACAAACACACTTAATCTACCATTAATAAGGGTCAGCAATAATGACAAACAAGAAATTTAAATCACCCAGGACCCTAGAAATTAGAATTGTCAAATATAGCACATAAAATAACTATGGTGGGAAGTTCAGAGAAATAGAAGATGGAATCAGAAATGAACAAGTAGCAAGAGTTTATTTTTAAAAATCAAGTAGATTTGAAAAAAAATGAAATGTAATTTTTAGAATTTAAAAATATAATTTTTGGCACATGCAACAACATGGGAGAATCTCACACGTATTATGTTGAATGAAAGAGGCCAGACACAAACAGCTACATACTGGATGATTCCAGTAATATGACATTCTGGAGAAGGAAAAACTATAACAACAGATAACATACCAGTGGTTTCCACAGACTGGGTTGGAGCAAGATTGATTATAAAGGGGCACAAGGAACTTTCTGGGACGATCAAAGTATTCTATATCTTAGGGCCAGCCCATGGCTCACTTGGGATAGTGTGGTGCTGATAACACCAAGGCCACGGGTTCAGATCCCTATATAGGGATGGCCAGTTAGCTCACTTCAGAGAGCCTGGTGCTGACAACACCAAGTCAAGGGTTGAGATCCCCTTACCGGGGTCATCTTTAAAAAAAAAAAAAAAAAAAAGTATTCTACGTCTTGATTATGGTTGTGGTTTCATGACTATACATAATTGTCAAATTCATAGAACTGTACACCTAAAAACTATGAACTTTAATATATGCAATAAATCTAACTTTAAGAAGATAACTAAAAAGACATAATCACTAAAGTAAAAAAATTCCAAGAATGTATTTAACAATGACTAGACACAGTGAACAATAATAGGAGAGATTTTTTTAATGACTCATGATGCAGCCAAGGAGGACAAGGAAATATAAATAAATAAATAAATGTTAAGAAAATAGAGAAGAGATTGAGAATTTCTAACGTAAGTCTAACTGGAGTCTCAGAAGAAGGAGAGAACTGAGATGATGGAGAGAGATAACATGAAGAGGTGATAGCTAAAAACTGGCTAGAACCAATGAAAGACATGAATCCACAGATACAGGAACCACCAAGCAGGATCAATAAAAAGAAAGCCATTCCCAGACATACTGTGGTAAAACTGTAGAACACTGATCTTTAAGGCAGCCAAAGAGAAAAGACAGATCAATTTATAAAGAATAATAATAAAACTGACAACAGACTTCAACAACAGTGGAAGCCAAAAAATGGAATAGTAGCTTCAAAATGTTCAGAATCTAATTGGTCACTTAGAACTGTGCACCAAGGGCCAAGCCCGGCGCTGGGAGCGCAGCAGCGCTCCCGCCGCGGGTTCGGATCCTATATAGGGATGACCAGTGCGCTCACAGCGCTCACTGGCTGAGCGCGGTGTGGCCGGTCTCAAAAAGGACAAAAAAAAAAAAAAAGAACTGTGCACCAAGAAAACTATATTTTAAGAACATTTCAAATTAAAAAGAAACTAAGAATGTTTAACACTAGTAGACCTTCACTAAACAACATCTTAAAGGACATACTTTAACAGGAAAAATAGAAAACACATGAGGCAGTCAGGCAGCCTGAGCTGCAAATAGAACTGGAACCTCTGGATTAAGAGTGGTCATTTTTCTCCAGTATTACTTCACTGAGCAGGAAGATTGTGTGTACACTGAAGAAATTTGACCCTATGGATGAGAAACCTGCTCGGCCCATCCAGCCTGGTTCTCATGACACCGAATCATCATCAAGAAATGCTTTGGAGTGCTAATGACCAAGGAACCACACCCTGTCCTCTGAGGGTAAATTTCATGTCTCTTCTGTCACCTGCTACCCCTCAGAGACTCCACAACCAAACTCTTCAATGTGTGAGCCATGAAGCCTTCTTATCACCCGTACTCTTTGAAACCCAGCCCCATCATGGCCTTTGATCATGCCTGTATGAGGCAATCATAGTAGCATCCCCCTTAAAGGGAACAGCTTTTTTTTTTTTTTTTTTTAAGGTGACTGGTAAGGGGATTTTAACCCTTGACTTGGTGTTGTCAGCACCAGGCTCTCCCAAGTGAGCTAACCGGCCATCCCTATATAGGGATCCAAACCCTTGGCTTTGGTGTTATCAGCACCACACTATCCCAAGTGAGCAACGGGCTGGCCCTTAAAGAGAACAACTTTGACTCTTTTTTTCATATTCTGAATTACTGCAGGGTTATTAAAGACAAAGTGATTTGAAAAAAACAAAAAAACAAAAAAAAAAGGGGAAAAATAGAAGAAATATCTGAACTGCAAGAAGGAATGGGAGAAATTAGTAAAAACATGGGTAAATCTAAAAAACTACTATGTTAGTAAAAAGTGTAGGGTGTAAACAAACAGACTACAACATTGGATAGCAATAGCAAATAAGCAGATGATTGGAGGTCACAGAAGGTCCTTGTACTTTCCAGGAAGTGGAGTTAAGCTACTAAGACTGTTAAATAGTAAATTTGAAGGGTAACCCCTAAAAGATCAAAAATAGATTATACACCTTTCTAAATTGGAGGAGGCAAGGACTACAAGAAGAAATATGACAAATAGCAGATGGGGAGATGGGGGAATCTCAATTAACACAGGAGGAAGTAAGAAAGGAAAAAATAAGCAACATAGAAAAAGTGGGAGGGCCGGCCCGGTGGCGCACTGCTACAGTGCGCCGCTTGGGAGTGCGGTGGCGCTCCCACCGAGGGTTCGGATCCCACATACAGACCGGTTCCCACTCACTGGCTGAGCGAGGTGCGGGCGCAACACCGAAGGTTGCAATCCCGTTGCCGTCCCGG
>NW_007728111.1:110390-112686 GCF_000696425.1 Galeopterus variegatus | reverse complement strand
AGCGTGGTGCAGCCGGTCTCAAAAAGGACAAAAATATAAATAAATAAATAAATAAATAAATAAATAAATAAATAAATAAATAAATAAATAAATGAGAGACTGTCAAATTAAACTTCTTTAAAAAGATCTAGGGCCGGCCCGGTGGCGCACTGGATAAGTGCGCCGCTTGGGAAGCGCAGCGGGCGCTCCCGCCCGAGGGTTCGGATCCCACATACAGACCGGTTCCCGCTCACTGGCTGAGCGAGGCGCGGGAGCAACACCGAGGGGTGCAATCCCGTTGCCGGTCCCCGGTCCGGTACGGGGGCAACACTGAGGGTTGCAATCCGTTGCCGGACACGGAAAAAGACAAAAGACAAAAAAAAAAATAAAATAAAATAAAAAGATCTAGCTCCAGGGCCGGCCCGGTGGCACACTGCTACAGTGCGCCGCTTGGGAGTGCGGCGGCGCTCCCGCCAAGGGTTCGGATCCCACATACAGACCGGTTCCCACTCACTGGCTGAGCGAGGTGCGGGCGCAGCACCGAAGGTTGCAATCCCGTTGCCGGTCCCGGTCCGGGATGTGTGCAGCACCGAAGGTTGCAATCCCGTTGCCGGTCCCGGTCCGGGATGTGTGTGACACTGAGGGTTGCGATCCGTTGCCGGACATGAAAAAAGAGACAAAAAAAAAAAAAAAAAAGATCTAGCTCCATACTGTATACAGAAGAAAATTCACAGGTTGACTCTAAAATGCATTAAAAAAAAAAAAAAAGCAAATTGTCAAGTCTGATCAAGACCCTGTGAAGAAGGAAAAAGTGGGGAATTTGATCTGCTAGATATCAAGACTCACTGAAAAGCTATGCAGAAATAGACAAATTGATCTCTCAAAGAAAGAGCCCAGAGTAAAGGACTAAAACAGACATTTCTCTAATGAACATATACAAATAACTAACAAGCACATGAAAAGATGCCCAACATCACTAATCATTACAGAAATGCAAATCAGAACCACAATGAGAAACCACCTCACACCCATTAGAATGGCTACTATAAAAAAGTAAACAAATAAATAAGTCTTGGCTAGGATGTAGAAAAATCGGAACTCTTCTACACTGTTGGGGGATGTAAAGTGGTACAGGTGCTATAGAAAACAGTATGGGGAGGTGCCTCAAAAAAATTATAAACAGAATTACCATATGAACCAGAAATCACACTTCTGGGTATATGAGGGTACTTCAAAAAGTTCCTGGAAAAATAGAATTAGAAGATAATACAAATTTTTTTGAAGTACCCCTGTATATCCAAAAGAATTGAAAGCAGGATCTCAAAGAGATATTTGCACACTCATGTTCATAGCAGCACTATTCACAATAGCCAAGAGGTGGAAGCAAACTAAATGTCCTTGACAGATGAATGGATAAAGGATATGTGGTTACAACCTTACAATGGAATATTATTCAGTCTTGAAAAAGAAAATCCTATTACATGCTGCAACACAGATGAACCTTGACGACATGCTAAGTGAAATAAGCCCATCATACACAAACAAAAATTGCTGTATGGTTCTACTTATATAAGGTACCTAGAATAATCAAACTCATAGAAATATAAAGTAGAATGGTGGTTACCAAGGGCTGGGGGGAGGGGGAAATGGGGAGTTGTTAGCAAAATTTAAAAAATTTTTTTAAAGAGAGGGAGAGCCCAAAAAACAGACCCATGGGACTGGAGGAAAGGAAGAATGTGAAGTTAGTGTTTAGTGGTTACAGAGTTTCCATTGGATATGATGAAAGAGTTCTGGAGATGGATGGTGGTGGTGGTTGCACAACAATGTGAATCCGCTTAATGCCACAAAACTGTACACTTAAAGTTGGTTAAAATGGTAAATTTTATGTTATTTATATTTTACAACAAAAAAATAAAATTTAATTAAAAAAAAGAAACAAAACCACACATATTTCTAAACTTCTTATATAATAGAGACAGTCTCCCAAGGCACAGGAGGGGACTCAATAGTGATGCTGAGTCAATTAACCATCCATATGGAAGAAAACAAAACTGGATCCCTACCTCAAAGCAAATACAAAAACAATTACAGCAATCGACTCCAGATAGACTAAGATTTAATGTGAAAAGCAAAACTTTAACATTGTTAAGACGAAATAGAGAAGTATATCTTTATGACTTTGAGGCAGAAAAGAATTTCCTAACAAAAGTCATAAAAAGTACCAATCATAAAACAAAAGGTCAATATAGTCAACTACATTGAAATTTTAAATGTCTGTTTAACAATAAACAACAAAAATGAAAAGGTATACATCTAA
>NW_007728111.1:107853-110284 GCF_000696425.1 Galeopterus variegatus | reverse complement strand
CATCCATATGGAAGAAAACAAAACTGGATCCCTACCTCAAAGCAAATACAAAAACAATTACAGCAATCGACTCCAGATAGACTAAGATTTAATGTGAAAAGCAAAACTTTAACATTGTTAAGACGAAATAGAGAAGTATATCTTTATGACTTTGAGGCAGAAAAGAATTTCCTAACAAAAGTCATAAAAAGTACCAATCATAAAACAAAAGGTCAATATAGTCAACTACATTGAAATTTTAAATGTCTGTTTAACAATAAACAACAAAAATGAAAAGGTATACATCTAAAGAAGGATATGATATGTATACCTCATATAACCAATAAACTGGTATTCAGAATGGATAAAGAATCGATACAAATGAGTAAGAAAAATACAGACAACTCAAGAGAAAAATGAGATAAGAACTAAAAGGCATGTCACCAAAGAGAACCCATGAATTTCCAGCACCCATGTGAAAAGACGCTCATCCGTGTCAGTAACCAGGGAGAGGTAAATTACGGCCAGAATAAGAGAACATTTGACACTCACTAGATGGGTACAATTTAAAAATGTAACAATAACCAGTTTGGGTGAGGATGTAGGCAATGGGAACTAGCAATCATGACAGATGGGAGAATAAACTGATACAGTCACTAGGTGTGGCATTTCCACATGTTGAGCACATTACTCCAGGAGCCAGCAATTCTACTTCTAAGTATAAATCTTAGAGATATGAGTGTATACATGCATCAGGACACCTGTAAAAAGAAGGCTCAGAGCCACGGTACTCATAATGGTCAAAAATGGAAGCAACTCTGAAAGGAAAAAACTCCGGCCCAAGCGCAAAAGAAACACACCAGGAGACAAGGACTCAACCAAAGTGTATTAGGCAGGCAAAATGAACAGGTGGACTACCCTCTTGGAAGTGGGAGCAGCAGCAGGGGTAGTCAGGCTGGGCCTTTTATATCCAGTTAGGCTGAGCTGGACTGTTCCTATTGGCTAAGAAGGAAGGGGAGGGAAGCAAGCGGGGTTTAAGCTGAGTTGGGGTTTTTCTATAGGTGGAGAAATTCGCGCACATGGGAAGGGGAAGTGGTGGTGAAGAAGGGGGAGAGGGTTTCTTGTGATTCTCGGAAAACGTGCTATTCTAGGGACCTGAAACTCTTCACAGCCATTTTGGTTATTCCTCCCATCGGCGCACCACCATCTTAGACATCAGCTAAAACATAATTGCCTAACAAACCCAACATCTGCTGACAGGAGAATGATAAATTATGGTCTGTGTATGTGATGGTTAATTTTGTGCCAACTTGCCTGGGCCAGGGGATGTCTAGATATTTAATAAAACATGCTGGATGTTTCCATGATGGTGTTTTTGGATGAGATTAACATTTTAATCAGCAGCACAAAGCACATTGCCCTCCCCAATGGGAGTGGGACTCATATAATCAATCAACTGAAGGCCTGAACAGAACAAAAAGTCTGACCCTCCCCCAAGTCAGAAGGAATTCTCCACCTGCCAGTCTTCAGGCGGGAACTGCATTACCAACTCTCCTGGGTCTTGAGCCTGCCAGCCCACACTGTAGATTTATACCTGCCAGTCTCCATAAATGCACAAGCCAATTCTTTATAATAAATCTCATACATATATATATATATATATATATATACACACACACATATATATGTGTGTATATATAGAGAGAGAGAGAAAGAGAGAGAGTCCTGTTTTGGTATCTGAAGGGGATTGGTTCTAGAACCCCCTTACAGATACCAAAATCTGAGGATGCTCATGTCCCTTATATGCTGTAATATTTCCATATAACCTACACACATCCCCCCAAATACTTTAAATCTCTAGATTATTTATAATACCTACCATAATGTAAATAGTTGTTAAACTGTATTGTTTTGGTTTTTTTGTTGTTGTATTGTTATTTTTACTGGTTTTATTTTCCTCAAATATTTTTGATCTGCAGTGGGTTGAATCTGCAGATGCAGAACCTGCAGATAAGGAGTGCTGACTGCATACATTTTATTGGTTCTGCTTCTCTGGAGAATCCTAACACAATGCACACAATGGAAAATTATTCAGCAGTAGGGCCGGCCTGTGGCTCACTTGGGAGAGTGCGGCGCTGGTAACAGCAAGGCCATAGGTTTAGATCCCTATATAGGGATGGCCGGTTAGCTCACTTGGGAGAGCCTGGTGCTGACAACACCAAGTTAAGATCCCCTTACCAGTCATCTTTTTTAAAAGAAAAAGAAAAAGAAAATTATTCAGCAGTAAAAATGAATGAAAAAAGCAATTTGCACATTCCAGTTGGCCGTCCATATCTGTGAGTTCCACATCCACGGACACAAGCAACTGCAAATCAAAACAAAAATTTTTTTAATTGTGTCTGACTGAACATGTACAGACTTTTTTCTTGTCATTATTCCCTAAATAATACAC
>NW_007728111.1:104974-107132 GCF_000696425.1 Galeopterus variegatus | reverse complement strand
AAAAAAAACCCCAACCACAAAGGGAATAAAATATTCTGGAATACCTTTACCCCTGGCAGAAGGCACCCACTAGAAGCTTCCCTGTCGTGCAAAATGATTTAGTTCTCCAGCAAGAAGCTATTTATTATTATGCTTTAAAACTTATATACCCATCACCTATTGTTCTACATGAATTTTAAACTGTCTAATAAAACATTTCTAAACTACAGGTAGGTAGATGAGAGAAATGCCATAAGAAAGACACAAGGAAAGAAACACAAGTGGGATTGGCCGGTTAGCTCACTTGGCTAGAGCATGGTGTTATAAAAAACAATGAAGTTGTATAAAGACCTTTTTAAATTATGTTGCAGATGTATATAGGTATTTAAAGGTCATGGGGTCATTTTGATTCCCAGCCATACTTTGCATTTCAACACCCAGCACGGAAAGTTGCTTGAAAAGTGTTGGACCTTTTTCACTCCCTACTTGTAAAAAGGTAAATCAAATGGGAAAAGTGGTTTTTCAGTAAATGGGTACAGCTCATGCCCATTCTTTCTGAGAATGCCCTAGGTCTTGCTCCCTCCTCTTTGCCTCATGTAATAAATAATCATCCACAGAGGAAAATAAAATAAAATAACACCAAGATCCAGGTTTTGATCCCTCTATCAGCCTGCAGCCCCTCCCAAAAAGAAACAAGTGTTCAATAAACATTGGGCCAAAAGCAGACCAATGCTGAGACCGGCCTCCACCTCCAGCCCATGGCTTTCTAGGCCAGTCTAGAAGGTCCAATTTGACCTGAAGTCCTCCAGGACTCAGAGCACTCAAGCCTTCCGCCTTCCCTCCACCTGCCCCACCCCCCCATTTTGAGAACATTCCTCCAGTTATTTTGCACGTAGAAGCAGAAGGGGGAGGTTAGAAACTATCCCTGTACTAATTCCTCACCTACAAGGAGTACAGAACCACAGGCACCTGTCATGCTGACCTGCTTGCGCTAACCTGCCTGTTGCTGACCCTCCATGCTCTAGATGTCACACTTGGTTCCCAATAGGCAAAACTGCTCCTCTGACCATTTTGAAGTGGCTTATCACTTTAACAATCCTCTTCTCCGCCCAACCCCAGGAATTCCTGGTTCCTGCAGTGAAAGGACAGAAGCCACTCCCACAGCAATGAAAGGCCAGTGGGAAGTGCAGGCCACAGGGCACAGGCAGTCACCTGCTCCCGACAGAGCAGAACAAGAGCAGAGCGTGACCAAGGCCAGCCCAGGCCGGACAGATGCTGCCATAATCGCCCCTCTGGCCCCTCTGGCCCCTCTCCCCACAAGCCTGCCAAGTGCACAGTATCATCTAGGGGCTCACAGATTTGGAGCAACAGTGCTGAATGCAGGCCTCCGTGTAATGGCTGGAGTGTAGTGGAATGGCCATTTAACAAGCTTGCTGCTGGGTTTTAGTAAATGTTTCTATATTTATGTACATTTCTTCTATATTTTACTTAGATTTTTTATTAGGATTAGCTTCAGAAAGATAATATATATTTTTTAAACATGTTAATATAGTCACGTGGTTTTTCTCTTTAATTTGATGTAGTGAATTGTTATGAATAACAATAACTGAGCACTTCGGCAGGCACCATGCCTGTTCTACCCACTTTACAGGCATTATCCCATTTAATCCTTACATCAACCCTATAAGGTGCTGCCTTTCTTGTCCTGCCAATTTTATAAATGAGGAGACTAAATAATTTGGCCAAAGTCAGAAAACTAGTAGGTGGCAGGGCTGGGACACACCATGCTCTCAGCACCAAGACAGAACTTTCTTCAGCCAACACAATTCCTCATGTTAGGTTATGCTTGCACTTCTGTAATAAACCCTGCTTGGTCATAGAGAATTAATATTTTAATACACTACAGTACTCAAATTTTTTTATTTAGAAATGCTGCAAATATATATAAACATGCATATGTGTTTATGCATACATATAAGTATACGAAATTGGTCTATAGTTTTCTCTTGACCATGGATAGAACAGGAAACCCAAACACTTTTATGAAAAAGAGACATAATTGACTACATGAGAATCTTAAAATTTTATGGCAAAAGACATCTAAATACTGTAGAAGCATGTTATAGAAATAGCCAATGGGGATATATTTACAGTACACACAACAAATGATTTATAGCCC
>NW_007728111.1:102374-103677 GCF_000696425.1 Galeopterus variegatus | reverse complement strand
TTCGCTTGGTATGAGCATGTGGAAAACAAATGCAATCACCTGAATCTCTGAGAAATCTAATAAAAAAAATATTGCAGACAGCCTCTGTTTACACTCAATTAAAGAAGAGCACAAGGCCCACATGGAGTCGGCCGCACAGCCAAGAGTCCACGCTCATTCTGCTGACTGCCTGCAAAGCTGGGCTCTTCAGTACCAGATGACAACTCCTCTCCTCACTCGAGTTCACCCACCCACATAGGGAAGCACTCCAGAAGGTTTCCATGCACACACTGACAGTAAGTTTAGGGAGGCAGTCTGGCAACATTTCTGAGCTCCTGTTAATGATGTGCTATGCTTTTTGGCCTACAGATGTTCAGATGGACCCATCTGAAAGTACATTTGCATCCTGGCCCTTGGTTACTGTACTACCCATTCCACAAGGTGCTCTCCAAGCATACGCAAACAGGCTGCCCCTTCCCCAGGACCCGTTCCTCCTCCTACTGGCAACAGCATTCCAGCTGGCTTTGGGAAATCTCCCCACCCCTTCGAAACAATGGTCCCTCCCCTGGCTCCTTTCCAGGTTTCCTCTCCGTCTGCAAGGCTACCCCACCCAATGTCTTCCAAGGAATTGCTTTTATGCTCAGGATAGCTTACGGCTACAGCACCCTGCTTGGTATGCTGTACTCTGACAGAAAGGAATGCGTCTCTCTTGCCCAATCCCCCTGGAGCAGAGCACAGACAACCAGGGTATTAGGAAGCTTTGTCACTTAGGAGAAATAGCCCATACCTCTATGAAGGACTGAGGCATAGAACTTCAAAAACACCAGATGTCCTTACCACTGCCCAGTGACAGTTACCTCTGCTCACACCGCTACTCATAGAAAAATATATTTAACTAAACATAGAAATAATCAACTAAACACAGAAAGAAATTAATGGCCCATCTCAAGTACATCCTTCTCTATGAATCCTCTGATCCTTTCCCTGCTCTCCCATAAGGCACCTGCCACTTTATAACTTGAGTTATAGTTATTTAAATGCAGGTATTGCTCCCTCTAGGCTGGGAGCTTCCTGAGAGCAGAATCCCTAATGCACTGAGGAGCCCCCTTGGCATGCTGACCACATGTGGCAAACAGACATGCACCATGCCCAATGTGCTGAATACATGTTTATCCTCAACCCCTGCATTATGCTATTTGCGGTCGTTAGTGTAAATTTACATATAAGAGGGAACTTCAAAAAGTTCACAGAAAGGGCTAGCCAATTAGCTCAGTTGGTTAGAGCACAGCCTTGTAACACCAAGGTCAAGGGTTCAGATCCCCAT
>NW_007728111.1:99884-101429 GCF_000696425.1 Galeopterus variegatus | reverse complement strand
AATATATAAACCTATGAAATAAGTGCACTGTTGTTTCTATGAAAACTACAAGTTTTAAAAAGTTAAATTAAAAAAACCCTGCTGACCAAATTATAGGTAAGGGTAAGATGGGTGAGTGACACAGATGTAAATGATTGGGTAAAAAAAATTTTAAATCTAGAATTCTACACTCATGTTGCTTCTCACATCTAAGTTCTCAATTATCTTTAAGCAGAAACCAGATATCACAGACAATAAGTTATGGGTACGATTTATGCAAGAAAATAACTGGCAGTTCTGACCAGGAGATTGAAAGTGAAAATAAGAGATTGGCAAATGAAAGTACACCAGTTTTTCTAAGTTAAAAATAAAATGCCTAAACTTTAAAAAAAAAACTGTTAGCTTTATCCTTCTTCAGTTAAATCATTGGTGGCTGGTCCCGGTCTCATGAGATAAATGCTGAGTGACCACTGGCCAGGTGTCACATCAAGTACTGGGACAGCACTGCCTCGTGGAGGAGACAGAAATAAACTAGTGGAAGACTGGGCCTACGAGCTATGCACAGGCTATGGGCACAGCACTTAGCAGGGTGTTAAAAATGTTCTTTTCTGTTCTCGATGAAAACAAAACAACTATATAATTTGTTTAAAGAAAGGGACAAATTTAATAAGAATACAGACTACAGAATTCTCCATTTCTAGCCTAAAAGCCCTAAGAGCCAGACTTCCTTGAAGGTGCTCTGATGTGGATATGTAAACACCACTCTCACCTCACACTTGCCCATCTCCCCAAACTGAAGCTGAAGCTGAGGCAAAAAAAACCCCACCTGTTGGGGAGAAAAGCATGATGACTGTGACCCTTACAGTCACAGTCTATAAAGTAACTATGCCTGACCCAGGACAGCGGGTTAGCTACACTGAATGCAAAGAAGGCTCCAGGTGCAGAAACTACTCCCTTTAATCTGTGTGCTTCAGGGCACCTGGAAATAAGGAGCAAAGTAAACCAGAAGGAAGTGAAATTTCTCTTACCTTACCTCTTCCAAAGGCTGCAAAGCTGTGGCCTATTCGACCTTACAAGATGAACTTAACCCCAGGAAGGGTAGAAAACCTCCCTGTTACAAAGAGATACTGTCTCCTTTACTTGGCACATCTACAATACACCAGCTTGATAATGAGATCTTAAAGGCAAGCAGTGGTAACTAACTACTAACTTGCCTGAAAAAAACAGGGGGGGAGAAATACTATCTCACTAAAGCAATTCAGAGCTAAAGTCAAATGTTTCATTATTTTATTCATACTAAGTTTTCCATTTGTATTTTCACGGCTAGGGCCCACAGACCCTTCAAACCTATCGTACAGACTGGGTCACCAGACCCCTCACATGCCAGGCTGGGTCACCCCAGAACTCTCACACACAGGTCCATGATAGGTAATTGGGAAAGATCCTGGGAGCTACTGGCAGACGACACGAGCTCAGTCTGCAGCAGCAGCAGTGGCCTCTCGGGGCATCCCGGGGGCACTGGCAGCAACAGCCTCCAGCAGCAGTAACAACCCCCCCCCGGAGGGG
>NW_007728111.1:93360-99132 GCF_000696425.1 Galeopterus variegatus | reverse complement strand
CCCCCCCCGGGGGGGGGAGGGGGACGCCGTGGATCAGAGCCACTCATCCTTTACACTTAAGTCCATAACCCAGGACACCTGAGTGCCCACGCACATCTACATCAGACAATAGCCAAGGAACACCGGGGCACTCATGCATATTTTCGTAAATGCTTGGCAAGATTCTGAACATCTGAGGGGCCCTGACCATTTTCCTATATTTTCCCTACAAATACAAAAGTGGGGACCACACTTAGTTTTTCTTATTCTAAATTAAACTCTAGATAGATATATGTGGGGTTTTTTGTTCTGTTTGGCAACCAAAGGTCAGGAAAGCTGGCTGCTTCCTACAAAAAATGAAATCAGAGAGAGGTCTCCTCTTTCAGCTGCACACCTCTCGGGTCAGAGTGCTCACCCCCAGAGGCTGGCTGGCTCCCTGCAGACCGCTCCTGATGGGCTCCACAGTCCGCCCACAAGAGTAGGAGATGAGCACGCCTGAAGGCACCTCTGTGGTCCTGGCCTCCCAGCCCCCTACTGTCTTCACTTCCCTCTACATCCAGACCCAGTTCCAGGATCAGCAGCACCCCCAACCAGCCACAGCATCCAGCAGTCCCTGGCCAACCCCTGAGAAGGGCCTATCTGGTTTTGAAACACTCAAGCTTCAGCTGATTTTTAACCCTCTGTCTGACTCTTCATCACATCACATTCTGGAAGGAGGGATAAGGTTTGAAAAAGTCCTGGATATCTGAGACGTGCCCCTGTAGCCACACCCCATCCCCACCCCAGGAATCACTGAGCAAACCCAGGTTCTCACCCCAGACTCCACATTCCTGAAGCTATCGCACCTCCCACCACCTCCACCAAGCCCTCCCCTTGCTGACTGCAGGACTAACGTCCATTATAGAGTCACTGGCCGCCTGGATTCACCGCCCACATCACCAGTGCAAAGGATACAACAAGGTGATCTTGACTGAGCCTCAGGGTCTGGCCCACTGCAAATGTCCTGCGTCAGGAGGCTCATGCTTTAGTTTCACAGTTGACCATCCCCTTAGTCTTAGTCTTAGTCTTAGTCAAGCAACCCCAAGTTGATTTCCCTTTTCCCAAAATTAATACAGAAAACGTATGCAACAGACAAGGGAAAACATGAAAAGGAGGAACAGGAGCTACACTGAGATATTTAAAAGAGGGAAATGGGGCCGGCCCTGTGGTGCACACATACAGACCGGTTCCCGCTCACTGGCTGAGCGAGGTGCGGGCGCAGCACCGAGGTTTGCGATCCCGTTGCCGGTCCCGGTCCGGTACGGGTGCAACACTGAGGGTTGCGATCCGTTGCCGGACACGAAAAAAGACAAAAAAAGGAAGGAAAAAAAAAAAAAAAGAGGGAAATGATAGCTAGCAAAAGAGAACTTGCCCAACAGAAAGACAAGAGCAATCAAGCTAAACAAAATGATGCCAATGTTGTTACCCCCAAAGCTTGGCTGCAGAAGCAGTCAGTGAGTCTGGCACACGGCCAGTATTTAAGCCATCCAACTGAAACACCCACAAGTATGAATCAAGGGCAGCATTGATCTGGTCAAATGAAATTAAACACCTAACAAAAATGACCTTGACTCCCCTCTCCCCAGCCCCCACCCTGCTACCTGTTTCCAGCCCTGCTACCTCCAGACCAGCTCCATCTCACCACCACTCAAATGAGACCTCGCATCTCAAATGCTCATTCACACACACGTTTATGGAACCCCTTCAGGGCCCCCCTGCACTGTTCAGAGAACAGAGGACACAGAATCAGACATGCCCCTGCTTGCATGACAGTGACAGTCTAACGGAGGGATGGAGATCCATGTGGGACCACGATGACTTCAGACATACAGCAGGGAGCAACACGAGACTGAGTGGCCACTGAGGAGGGGGCTTTGGTGCTGTGACCTGAAGGATGAGAGGAGCCAGCCAGGCAACATTCCAGGAAGCGGGAACCACCTGTGCAAAGACCGTAACTCACAAGGGGCAGAAGCTTTGCATAAACATTTTTCTCTCTACATCTAATCTCTATGCTTTTCAATTCAATCTTGAAAAACCTTCCAAAACCTAGATCTGATCTCACCTTACTCTTCACCTTAAAAACCTTTGTTGATTCCCACTGCCTATAATAAAATCCCTGAGATCTAAACTTCTTGAGTGAATTTTCTTGTACGTAAATTACACATACCTACACACAGAAAAACAGATCCTCCACTTTCTGAGAAGACTTAACTAACCATTCAGACCACTCTGACAGCCAGTAGAGAACACCACACCGTTGATACTTAGTCAACAAGAGAAAACATTTTTTTCTTTTTTCAGTGGCTGGTCGGTCTGGGGGATCTGAACCCTAGACCTTGGTGTTATAACACTGAAGTCTAACCAATTGAGCTAAACGGCCAGTTCAAAAAGACATTTTCAATGACTGGGGGTTGTGTCTAAATCCATACACAAAACACAGAGACCAAATCTGGTTCAAATCCTGACTCTTGTCACTTACTATCCATGTGACCTTGAACAAATATCTTAACTACCCCTCTGAGCCTCCAGTTTTCTTCATATGTAAAAAAGAGATAACAGCACTAACCTTGCAGAGCTCAGAACTGGATATAACCATAAAGTACCTGCCACACGGTGGGTGCTCAAACACTGATCACCACTGTTACTATAATGGGCTGCTTAGCTTCCCACAGAGAACTCCATCTCAAGCCCCTAGAAAACACCCCTAAACACAGCTAGCTGAGGGACCTCCCTGGCCACCCACCATGGTGGTTCAAGGCAGCCGACACTGGGTTCAGGAACGACCACTACACACAAACACCCACAGCACCATGTTCAGAAGAACAGCGTTACAGTACTTTCATTCATTCATTCCTTATTTTAAAACCTCCAGGAATCACATTTTAAAATACCCATTTCCAAAGAACATTGAAAGAAAAACCATTTAAGAAATTTAAGTTAGCCCCAGGCATCAAAGACAGGGAATAGATAGTCCCTGAAACGGTTTTCATTCATGGCCACTGCCAAGTCCCTTCACAGTCAGAGGGTTCTCGAGGAGGATGAGGATGCTTGCCAGGCACATGCCAGCAGCAGGATTAGACCACAACCACATAAAACTTGAACTCATTTGCATAAAGAAGCGAATCAAACTTCTATTTCCCTTACCTCCGTCTGCCCCTCCCGCAAATGTAAAAGTAGACAGGTCACATTGATTAACCTACCTCCTAATAATTAAGGGGAAAAATACACTAAGCAATGAGCTAAAAATTTGGTTCAAAGGTTCAAATCTCAACAGTCCATAAGAGTCTAGCCTCTGGGTCCACTGGCCTAAAATCTAACTGTTCCTTGAACAACAGCAGCTCAGGAGTAAAACCATGTAGTCACAGGTATGATGACTTCAGTGAAATGCAGCAAAACATTTCTAAAAAGCTCTCTGTACTACATGCAATTTGGTTAACATTTCTAAATAAACTTCCTTCTTTTTCAGAAAGAGACACCTAACTTCATACATTCTGATACATGGTGGCCCCAACCCCCCTATACCAAAGAAACATTTTCAAAAACTCAAATTGGTTAGAGCAAGGTGTCAAGGGTTCAGATCCCGACACCAGTCAGCCACCCCCCAAAAAAAACAAACCTCAAATTATTTTTTGAGCTTACCATAAAAATTACAATGGCAACACGCAAATTTGGGGAAAATAAACTCAAGTCCATGAGCTAAAGGTGGTCAAAGAAATAGTATGTTTATTAACACAATAGAAAACTCATCCTCCTCAAAGAGAAAAAATAAAAATCTATGTAAGCAAGTCCAGGATTTAAACAGATCACTGAAAGATGCTTTTTGAATCCATTTGCAGTTAGTCAGTGTCCCTTTCGTCATGAGGGCAGCCCTGGGCACCTGCAGTCATGGATGTTCACAAACCAGCAGACTGTGGCTAAGGAGTGATACTCCTCACAAAGAATGACACAGTCTTAGAATGGGTGGGTCCCCATATTATGCATGCATGCATTTGTTCAGCCTGCAAAATTTGTCTGCCTATAATGCCAGTGTGGAGCCAAGAACAGTGGATTCCAATATAAAAGGCAGTCCCTGCCCTCTGCTTCAACTAGCTCCTAGCCCTGCAGGACAAGGCACACAGGTAGTCAGCCATACCACAAGTGAGGAGCACTGGGACAGGTATGAACTGTGTACTCTGTGGGCCCAGGAGCAGGAAACCTGGGGGGATGGGAGAGGTAAAATTAGAGCTGAGTTTTGAAAGATGAGTAGGAGTTCCACAGGCAAAGATGGGAAGAAAGGACATTCCCAGCAGAGGTGACATCATTTGCAGAAAGCACTTAAGGAGGGAGAAACACAAGAAGTTCAGGAGTGTGGCAAAAGATGAGGCTGAAGGGGTCAGACCAATGAGTTTGGATGTGATTGAGATGGCAACAGGGAGCCACTAAAGAATTTAAACCAGTTAGACAGCCCAACTCTCCCCATCGCTGATAAAGAAATGAAGACTCAGAAAAGAGCCATGCAAACCACTCTTCTTGTTTGGTTCAAGAGTTAATGAACAATGTGAAACCAAATCTATTCTTCAACATTCAATAATGGGAGTCATGGCCCAAAGACTTCTTACCTTCTTCTCTGTGCCTCAGTTTCCTCATCTGTAAAATGAACTGTAGCCATCTCATAGGGTTATCGTGAGGACTAAAAAGGTTATATACATACAGTGCTTAGAACAAAGGAAAAGCTCTATCACTAGATGGTAGTAGCACTGGTAGTGCCACTACTAGTAGAACCCGCGGTCTATGACTCCAGACCCACTGTCCATAGGCCAAAGAGACGACAAACATGGAGACTGCTCAGGGCTGCTTTGTGACTGAAGGAAAAAGAAGAGTGTACATCCCACACCCCACACACACACAGTCACAAAGCCAGGCAGAGGAGGGCCAGCAGCCCAGAGTGGAGCCACGTTCCCAGAGTCACACCACTGTCAGCCCTTGCAAAATGGGGAATGTTTCCTCCCACCCTCCTCAGCAGCAGGCCTGGGGCCCTGCCCCACCCACCCAACCACAGAAGGCTAATTGTCCCTTCACCTCTCTGTACTGGCAGGCCTCCACAGTCACCTCTGGAGATGAGAGGCTGCCCAGAACCCACCAACCAGCAAGTCCATAAAGTCTCTGTGCCCAGAGCTCTGTGTTGTTCAGAGTAGAGGGAGACAGACCATGTAAGATCCCAGTGGGCATCGCCCAGGCCCTTTCCCACTCACTATCCAGCAATAGAGCTACTGCTGTCAAGGGGCTGAGGACAAACATGAAAAAGGAGAAAGCCAGGCTCTATGAAGCTAAGAAGAACAGTAAATAGTCATGAAGGCAAGAGATTCATGCACTTAGCATCATGACTCCCAGTCCTTTGGATTTCACTGATTAGAAATTTTCCCCCAAAATTTGGAGAACTTTTCAACAAATGGTGCTGCAGCAATTGGATATCCACAGGTAAAAAATAGACTTCAGTTCGTACCTTACACCATATACAAAAAGTAACTCAGAATGGATCACACACATCCAAATGTAAAACCTAAAACTATAAAACTTCTAGAAGAGACATGAGAAAACATTTGCAACCTTGGATTAGAAAAATATTTTAGTTGTGACACCAACCATAAAAGAACAAATTGACTTCATCACATTTTTAAACTCCTGCTCTTCAAAAGACACTGTTAAAAGTATGAAAAGACAGGGACTGGCCTGTGGCTCACTCGGGAGAGTGCAGTGCTGATAACACCAAGGCCA
>NW_007728111.1:91340-92085 GCF_000696425.1 Galeopterus variegatus | reverse complement strand
AACTTATTGTCGTTAATCATAACTTGATAAAACTGTTTAAAATTTAGGGGGAGAATAACATAAGGGTGCTAACTTTTTATTTTGTCAAGTAAGAATACTCTTCAAAAACTACCAGCTTTTATCACCAACACTAAAAAGATGATTTAAAACTAAATGAGACAGTGGTCACAACTTCATACTGAAAGAGAGCCCTTCCCAGGAAAGGGCAGCTGCTAACTTCACACCTATAAAAACTACATGGTCCTTATTTTCCTCACATTGGCAAGAACGTGGCTTCAGACCACCTTCTGTCACCTGCTGTGGGGGACACTGCTGAAAGCCCAAGAAGAAGCTCTCTATTTCCCATATACCAAAAGGCAGCTCCTCCTCCTGTAAGGGTGGGGCTGGGGACAATCACATGCACTGTGGGACCAAGACACTGCTTCTCTCCCTTCATGAAGGACAAGAAGTCACGAGAAGAACGAGTCCCGAAAGGTTTCTGGAGTGCTGCTACGCAGCTGAGGAAGTAAGCTGACTTGTTTCTTCAAGAGCTACTTACCCCCACGCCCAGGCACCTATGCTTTGCTGCTAGGAGAAGTTCCACACACCAACACTAAAACCCTTCACTGAGATTCCTCCAGGCTAAAGTCTGCTGAGCTAAAGCGGAAGTAAAATATGAGCTCTAAAGAAAACCATGATATTGACTGGAATCCTGATATTGTGTCAGAATGCTAACAAAATCCAAAAGCTATCATCAGCAAAGCCC
>NW_007728111.1:88772-90655 GCF_000696425.1 Galeopterus variegatus | reverse complement strand
TGGAATCCTGATATTGTGTCAGAATGCTAACAAAATCCAAAAGCTATCATCAGCAAAGCCCAAGACTGAAACTTTGGGTAAAACGGCGGTGGCAAGTGGGCCTCCTCATGTGCTGCTGGTTGGTGGTAAAAACAGCTGAACAGGGGGCAGGCATGACCTCAAACCCACCTCCTCGTGCACTGGGGGCCCCAGGCAAGACCCCAGCCCCACCTGTCAGACCAAACACACCCAATAAATAAGCATGGGCTTTATTATTTCAAGAAACCAAGTATACGCATGAATCCCGAGCAGCATCCTGCAGCACAAGGACCTTTGGGCGCACTTGTGGGGGCACCCCAGCCTGCACATCCAAGCTCCGTCCCCATACACGCCCTGCACACAGCCACCACATCTTCGTCCCTAGGCATGTGCACACCCAGGGAAGAGGCCCGTGCACGTCTTGTAAGTGGGCTGTGGTTACTGGGACAAGGAATTCCAGGGTCTCTGTCCCCATGCATGGTCTAGAAGGGGAGGCACAGGTTTCACGTAGATTCCACCCCTTGGCCTCTCAGACTCCTCACCCTGTGGGGAGAGTCACACAGACAGGCCCAGGGCAGGAGTCCCACATGCCCAATCTAGGGCAATCCAGACATATGAAAGGCCAGGGCACCCCTGTAGCCCCCCGAGCGCCACTGCACATCCACACCTAGAGCCACAGCCTCATAGCCAGTGAAAGCAGTCACAACAGCTGCCTCCTCCTTGGCTCAGAGACCCTTCTCTCCTGTCAGCAACCCCCATCCCACCCCCACTACCAGTCTCCATCTTACTGGACTTCAGACCAGGACTCCCCCAACCGTGCTGTGCCCCTTGAGACCGGAAACTCCATTTAGACTACCTCCCCAACCCTCCCTTGGGACTCTGCTCCCAACAATCACCCCTTGGTTGTTCAGACAAAGGGGACAACGTCTTCCCTCCCAGCCTCAGGGCTGCTCTGGACCCCGACTGCCAGCGTCCAGACAAGACATTGCGCTGCAATTAGCACTGAGCCCAACACAGTCCAATTCTTCCTCCATAATGTGAGCTGACTGTAGAGAAACAACCCTGGCATTTAGTCATGTTTCAAAATAACTCCAAAAGCACAGTTTTGTGTCCGATGTGAAGTGTGGCAAGCCTTAGAAGGAAGCAGAGCTACAAAGTTATTAAATGTAAATATTTAAAGAACTAGCAGCTGTCCATGCCAGGAAGACAGCAGCTTGCAAACTTCCAGTCAGAATAATGATTCTGTTATGTCAGAGGCTGAATCAAGATCACTAATGCTATTTCACTCCACCCTCCACAGAAGAGACAAGGTTTCTTAAAGCATCTTTTCAGGAAGTTACTCTATCCATTAGGCAGTGCCTTAAAAGTTACAACAAGAAAACAACTGTCTGGTGTGGAAAAACCAGTGTGCATATAAATCTCCTCAGCTAAGAACTAAATAATATGCATTTCAAATGTCATTCGCAAGGCTATTATTTGAGACTGAGGATGGGATTATGCAATTTTGCTAACAGTAAATATAAATACTTGATAACTCCCAGTGTCTATAATGTCCACCACATAGAGGACTTAAACCACATTCCACCCACATCTCCCCTCCTTGAGCAAAGCAATTGTGAGAGCTGTGTAACAAATTTCTGACTGCTTAAAGAACCAGCAGAGAATGGAGATCCAGGACAAATGGATACACTTCTTTTTTTCATTTCTGATGGTGTCCTCAGGCCTGGCTTGCTGAGTTCCATAACCCCAAGCTGCACACTGATCAAAAAAACACACCACGGGCCGGCCCGGTGGCGCACTGGAGAGTGCGCCGCTTCGGAGCGCAGTGGCGCTCCCGCCGAGGGTTCGGATCCCATGTGGAGACC